>NC_056743.1:536188892-536338892 GCF_019279795.1 Protopterus annectens
TCTTGCACACACAATATACCAACCTTCCTTCTCTCCATCATATCAGCTAGCTCTCTCCCTATACCAGTCATACTGCCAATATTCAAAGTTCCGACCCTCACTACCACAGTCCTACCTAGCCTTTCTCCTCTCCTCCTGCCTTCAGCCATGTCTTCCATCTCTTCTCCTCCTTCGGCGAACAGTAGCCCAATTTCCACCAGCACCCTGTAGGCCAACAGTACTGGTGGCGGTCGTTGTTAACCCGGGCCTCGACCGATCCGGTATAAAAATTTTTCTTGGTGACTGCATAAAATGTTTTGGTGAAGTTTTACGTCGGATGCCCTTCCTGACGCAACCTACCTCATTTATCCAGGCTTGGGACCGGCACAAAGAAATGCACTGGCTTGTGCATCCCCAGTGGCTGGGTTATTTACTTATCTGAAAATAAATGTTGAAAATAAAGTTATCAAAATGATGACAGAGGTAATGTCAATAATTCTCAGTTCAATACTACAGGTCAACTTTACTTTCAGTGATTTTTTTACTTGAATCTTGCAGGGGGTAGTACCCCTGCACCCCCCACACCTCATGCATATTATAGATACAAACTCCAATCACACTAAAGTGAGGAAAAGGGTAAATTTTCCTATACCCACTGTAGAGTGATCTCGAATTAGAAAATAGACCTCATATGACTGAGTGCAGACTAGGATTCCGTAATGTGGATTCGAGCATTTCAGATTGTTTCTCGCAACTGCCATTCCACATTCTGATAGTAAACCTAATAAAGATACACACACACATATATATATATAAAAAACTAAAGATATTAAACATATATTTTATTCCTAGTTATGCAAGTTGGAGATTTTGTTATTTAAATGCACTAATTATGCAGACAAAAACTAACCAAAACTAGTCCTAAAGAGGTTGGGAGTGACACTTGCACCATGCATACTGCACAGGGTGAAGACCCTTCACATAAAACTACTTATGCTGAGGCAGTTTCAGGCAACCTTCCTAAATCAAAGACACCCTGTACAGTACAATCAAAGAAAGGGCCCTTAGTCTTCATCTACACACTTAAGGTGAGGAGTGTCAGTCTATATTAAAAACAACCCCACATCTAGAGAAGTCGAAATGTATGACCCACTGGAACTTGTACATGTGCAACTCTCCATAAATAGGCTGTTGTACCATATCCTTGCAACATATAGTTCCCCTTCATGTCCCAGAAAACCCATGCTACCCATTTCAATGCACTATATCTCTTCACTGTTTGACCCAATAGGACTTCATGGGTATCTCAAATACCCTTGTATAGACTTGAAATCCTACACCACTTATCATCCTGGAACTGTTGGTCCGTTCTCCTACCAGGGATACAAACACCCTTGACCTTGTACTAACAAACATGGGGGGGGGGGCAATGTTCCTCACCTCAAGTATTGTTTTCACTCATTTCTGAACATAAGGCAGTATTACTTGAAATAAAAATTAAATTCAGAGATCCAGCAAAACCAAATTATTTTAGGAACTATTTCAAGGCTACCCTCTCTCTACTAATCAACACCCTGTTAAAATTTCAAGCACCAACAAACCCAGTAAACACCATAGCATGCGCTGAGCTTCTTACAGTATCTCTGTAAAGCCATATTGATAGCTGTATAAAGTGAGCTGTGCCACTTGTATTAAGAATAAGATGAACTCAAAAGACAAGGCACCTTCGTAGAATCACAATATTAATTTGTTATACAACAAAAGAAAAAAACTTCTTGGCCAAGCGCAATAGGAACAAAACCATACTTACTAAAAGGTAGCCAAGTGGGTTAATTTATACTTCAAAGCCTAAACTTTAGGAAAAGATAACTATCCAGGTAAAGGACAACCTTTAAGCTTCCTACAGCTATGTTTGAAACCTCGGGGGAAATTAACAAAAATGCTCAAAACTTATTGCAGTGTCATCATCCACACTGAAAACAGAGGCCATTGCCAACCTTTTGTATGATGGCTTCAGCTCAACTTCCACCCTCCACCAACAGTCCAAAGAAAATGCCACATACCACAATACGCCCTGACCATTACTAGGAAACAGGTCATCAATGCACTTTCTAAGGCCAAAAAACACTGCAATGATTGGCCCTGATAACATACTTTGATGTTTAAATAGCATGAAACATGACCTCTCTGGTTCACTTTTAAAATGGTACATTGTCAGATTTTGTGCCCAAGGAATGTAAGATGACTAAAGTCATTCCCCTGCACAAAAGAAGTCAAACAACTTATCTGGATAACTACAGGACCATAAATCTTACCAGCCTCAAATGCAATGCCAGGGAAAGAATCATCATAGACACGATAAATTAGGAAATAGATAAACTGCAAATGCTGGACCCATAACAGTTCAGCTGCATTTTAAATCTGATGGACCTTTTTGAAAAAGAGTCCCCAAAGCATTGGATGAATTTAAGACTGTGCACACAGCTTACCTCGAGCTGGCGGAGGCTTTTGATATAGTATCCCACTCAGACAAGACTGACAAGCTGACAAATGTAGGTATAAACATTTATCACCTGCTGGATAGCCAATTGGATCACTGACAGGACCCAGAAGGTCAAAATAGGTAAGGCCACCTCCACCAAGAGGACAGTTACTAGCAGATTCCCTCAGGGCTCCCTACTGTTTGTGCTACTTTTTTACATCCATTTCTCTGAAATGGAAGCTAGTGCTGAAGGTTCATGGCTGATCAAATTTGCAGATGATTGCATGCTGGAGCACTGCAGACACTAGTTTTCTTCAAGAAAGTCTCTTTCTTACTAAGAAATAGTGCCAAAGCCTTGGTCTTATACAATGCCAAAAAATGCATAATTGTACCCATTGGGAAGTCAGCCATCTTGGCTAATTACCATATTGATAACACACCCCCTAAGAGTTGACCCAATAATCAGGCATCTGGGTATGCACAAACACACACACACACACACACACACACACACACACACACACACACACACACACACAGGCCTTACCTTCGACCAGCTCAAACTATTCCTCTGGCCAGACTTTTACTTCATCTTGAAACATTCAATATACACCCAGGGAAAAGTGAATATTTTGCAGAAGTCTTTGTATTTACACTAGTGGCAATTACTTTTTCTTTATTACAGCTAATGTATTGTCAGCCTTTTGGTATAGATATTTATTTTGTAAATGAAAAAAATGGTTGATGCACCTCATTCAGCATAATTACTTTCTCATGAGCACAGAAAGATGTTTTAGGCTTATCAAATACAAAAGTTATTTTTTTTTTTGGGGGGGGGGGGGTTAGAGAACCTTGGGGTTGTACAAGTGTGAAAGCAATTTACCAGAATCACTTGGATCATAGTTATATGATCATTAAGCTGAAATGTCAGGGCAGTGTTTGTGAAAGATAAAATGCATGATTACTGACAGTTTTCACATTATCGCAGGTACTGGAGTCATACACAGTTATAAAAGGATTAGCTCATCAATTAGTTTCAGATGTAGCAATCATTTACCTGTATAGTTACAACACAGCATAGTTTTAACATTACAATTCTACCCAATAAAAAAGAGGTGGTTATGTGAGTGGGAGAGGAAAGTGTAATTGTGGAACCAACTGTCATGAATGTCACATGATCTTAAACACTTGCTGACTGTATTTGACAGGAATGGTGTTTGCACATGTGTATAGAAAAAATCAAATTATTTTTATGTTGTGTAAACATCTTTTGCTCGAAGAAACCAACCATGAGAATGTGTTTTTTGTGTATTTGTTGTTAGAGGGTAGTCGTGTAAATAAAAATTAATTTTATTGTAACAATGCCAAAAGAAAAGAAAAGACTCTCTGGATTGGTCCAGAAGCATTTTTGAAACAATCTGATATGAATTTAATTGTGATTGTGACAGTAGTAGTCAAACTTTACTGTAAATCACTCTGTATAAGCAGTACTTGGTATGAGAAGAACTTGTATGAACAGGAGTACAACCCATTACCAGTGAAATAATTTTTTTCCTTTGGAAGGAGAGCCAGAATATGAAAGCAAAGATAGTTTCAAACAACAAACAATTCCAGTTTTTATATGATGGTATTTCTTCTCACTTCTTCACAGTGATTGGAGGTGTAGCCCATGAGAAGTGACTTATTGTAGGTGGTATGGTTTGTGGAAATGTAGACAGAATTATTCTTTTGTGTTATTGCATTAAACAAATGAAAAAAAACAAAACAAAACAAATTATAGATGTATTTTTATTTCTTAACTTTCAAAACCTGGCTTTTGGAATTCATTTATAAGGCGGCAATTAATTGATGGCAGAAATGGGCAATAAGGCACTTGTCTTTCCTTTAAGTGCAATTCATTTACCTCCCCTCAAAGCCTACCTTGCCCTTTTGCTATTTCTCCATTTATGATATGGCTCTTAGATTTTTCTATGAAATCTTTGTACAACACATAGTACTGAAGTCTATTCCATTAGTCTGCAACTAGAACTTTTGTAGATCCTTAGAGCAGCCCAGTTCTAAACTCTGACAATTTTAAAGATACCCAGCCCCAGATGGAATCAAATAGCAAGTCTGCTGTCAAACTTTGATATCAATATAATAAATATTTGCCAGTTGATAGTTTAAAAAGGACTTTAGCATTTTATGTAGAAACTGTATTTTAGAAGAATAAAACACTTGCTGGTAAGCAGGGCTTCCTCTTGGTAAAGTTAAGTAACTTATGTTTAGTGTTGACCAATGACTTTCATGAATACCTTCCTTACTTATTATGGATTTCTGAGTCTTTATTAAAATGTACTTTTTTTAAAATACTCTACACCATGCACTTATCAGAACAACTGTGTACTTTTTAATTATTAAAACTTAACAGGTAGCTGTATTTTGCCAGTAATGGTTTATTCAGCAAAAATACGAAGATTTGCAGATAAAATGTTGTAGGTTTAGGACAGAAAAGTGCACTTCGACCTGCCTATTGCCAAATAGTTCTCAAATCTGTAGCCTTTAACTCCTCACTCTTTCCCTCTTGCCTGTAATGACTCCTCCACTTCCCCTGACATAATCATGTCCACCAAAATCATTGTCTCTCACTCTCACCTCTTAACTAAATACAAGCACTTCAGCTCCTGTCATGTCCCATCATACATTTTTCTTCTAAAACCTTTCTGTAAGCTTTTCAATGGACTTGTTAAAGCAGGTTATTACTTTTACAGTAGGATCTCCAGAACAGCAGTGAGCGAATGAGGTATGGTCACAGTATATCCTGTTAGAGAGAAATTATCATCATAGGTGTTGACTAGGCTAACCACAAGGGTGGTTTTAAGCCTAGCCTTGCATCCCAAATCTTTTGAACATTTGAACCAGAACAGTCTTCTGCCGCCATTTTCCCTGCACTAAAATCAAAGCAGGTGCGATCAATCCTGCCATTTCCTTCGACTCAGTTCGCCATGCTTTTCAATGAACCAACTGAAATTTTATGCCACAGTTGTGTTTTTCTGTTTATCTCATTAACAGTAAGCTTTTCCAGTTGTTTCCCCAAGACTTTTCACACATCCTCCACTGATCCGTTACCAGCAGCAAGGCACATCTTTGTGTGTTCCATCAAGTATGTTTGACATGACGCTATCACATGTATTCCACCAAGGAGTCGCATTCCAGTAGTTCACTAACCGATACCCTTGTGTCCGATATCATTCCTCCCAGCGTACCTCTCTCTCGATATTTAAACATGAAGCAAACCAATTCCTCAGTTTTTGTTCTAAATGTAAGATAGAAAATCATATTTTATTATGTTCTACACATGGATACTATAAAAGGCACTGTAGTGCCCAAGTCCAAGTAGACCACATGTACAAGTACTTTCTAATCACAATCTATTGTAATCCAGTCATAAACCTGGACAAAGGTTGACTGGTTATGAATCCATGTTTATTTAGCTTTTGCTTCAAGATTTTGCATATGATTTTCCCTGTGAATACAACTATGCTAACTGGCCTGTATTTCCTGTTGTTTTTTTTTCCTGCTACCTCTTGTGAAGTCATACTTGCTGTTCTGAAGTCATTTAGCATTTCTGTAATGTACATCAATGTGCTTATGATTTCCATTAGCAGTCCTGCCCGATACAGGACATATTCCAAAGAACCTCAAGAAGAGAACGTGTGTATGTGTGTGAGTGGGTGTGTTACTTTTATTTTATCATATCTACAAGGTAGCCAATTCCCACCTCATTAGCTGCAGCTTTATCCTATTGAAAATCCTATAGACTATGGATAAAGGAGTTTTATCTTTAATAAAAAAATATGTATTCAATAACTCTGCCATTATAAGAAAGACTGACATGTTGCAGAGCTAAGGGAGGTCTGATTTTCCATCTGTTTTGTGTTCCTTTACCAACTCACTTTTAACTTGCACATTTGATGTCCCTGCATACCTCTCAACTGTACAGATTTTCTCAGAATGTCCAGATTTCCATTTCATTTTTTGGTCCATTTTTCACAAAATTGATTTTTTTCTTTCAAAACATTACAAAGTCATTAAAGACTGAAGTCAGAAAATGACAGATATGAGTTTCAGATTTTATACCCTTCAAAAAATTCATGCCAACACAAAACATGTTATTCTGTCAACTTTCTAAGCTTGTAAAAGCGATGTTTAAAAAGTGTCCATATTTTTGAGCCTTTCCCAGATTTATGGCTTTGTCCAGATTTCTTGGCCTAAGAGGTTGACAGGTGTGTGCCCCTGCTACCTTCTGCATACCTTGTTTTACTTTTCCCTCCCCCTCCAGATACTTCCTTTCCATGTTTGTTCTTCCGCAGAGTTTGGCTCAGTTTGCTAACTGCACACGAGTTTGGCTCAGTTTGCTAACTGCACACTTCTTGAAAGACATAAGTCTTCTCTTTTTCTCCACAGACAATGGCCTATAGCCCTTAGTATTCCATCTCTGATAAAGTCATATACATTTTCCTACTTTTCCAATTTAACCCCTAACTCAGTGATCCTGTTTTCTGGCTCACCACAAACTAGTTATCTTAAATCATTTTATACCATCTTCTGTTTCACAGTCTATCTACTGCTCCCACTGTGTCCTGCAACAACCATCAGTAATCTTGGCTAATGATGATGTCACCTGGATATCAATGACCTCATTTTCAATGGTAAAAAACAAATCCAGAATTCAATCTTTTCTGGTTATGATATAAAATAGGTAACTCAACACCTTAAGACCTCGACCAGTTCTCTTTCCATTTCTGCTCTACAGCTTGGAATCTTTCAATAATATTCTGCATTTTGGGCTTTCACAGAATATTCTTAAAATTGGACAAGGGTAAACTTACATGGGTTGGCTTTGTACATCTTAAATACGCCTTTGGTCAGGTAGACAACAACCTCATTTTAAACATCATACAGTCATCAGTCCAGATTCAGGACTATGATAATGAGGACTTCCTAAACAGACTATTCAGCGTCAAAATGGTCTCGAAAAGCTGATAATACACTCTTCTTTAAAGGTTCCACTCAAGACTCTGGTGCTTCTGTTTTTAATCTTCAACATCCATATGACCATCCCCTTATTTCTCTGATCCCATACGCTGATTAGGTAATTTTAGCTCTGGCCTCTCTCAACCAATCATCCAATCCCAGCACATTCACTTAATACATGCCTAAAACAATGAAGCTCGACTCACTCAAGCTGAACAGAAGAATGCCATTTGGTCTTCTTATGTCTTTCGGCTTTTCCCGGTTAGGGGTCGCCACAGCAGAACTCCAGTCCGCTAATGATTGGTAGTTGATTTTTACGTATCGAGTTACCAGCCCTGACACAAAACCTTCAACGAAGGTACACCCATTCACACATCTCCACGCACTAGCCGAGAATCGAACCGGATAGCGGCTTAGTGTGAGGCGACAACACTACCACAGCACCATGGGGCTAGGAAGAATACCATTTGTACACATTATAAATTCAGTAAATGTCCATCAACCCTTTAATTGGAACTTCATCAGTATATCTGGGCATTTGGATTTCCCAGATACTCAATCTCCAAATCAACATAAACAAAAGTAACTCTCTGCTGTTCTAGGTCAGAAAAAAAAATAAACCAACCTTTCAAAACCCCAGATCAGCTATTGGCAAGGGAATGATTTTAACACAGCTTGAACATAACCTCCCCATTATAGTTACTACCAATGTTAAGAACATGGATATACTACAAACCATCACAGATGGACTGATCGTAGAGATCCATCACAGTCTCTTCCTGAAGAACACATCACTGTTTCTCTCACAGTAATGGCAACTTATCACCAGTAAGGAGCTCTAATATTTGGCTCACTTTTCTTCAAACACCTCCATCTAGAATACGGTCTGCTTTGTTTTTTAGCAAAATTCAACTAAAAAAACGTTCACTTATAACCCATGAAATGGCTCCTACACTGACTATTCTCCCATTTCCTAGAACTAAGCAACCTTGCAGTCCTCTAGCATTTTCAATTTTACTACCTAAACTGTCCTATTTTTTCCCCTCTCCATTCCAACAGACCTCTCCTTACTCCAGATTTACAACACATTTCAAAACTTCTCACCACCTTAAGCAAGTCAGAATTAAATGCTTTTAGATCAACTGCATAACCTAACCACTCTTACCCTCCTATGCATTTCTCTAACAGACTTTTTTTGCCTGTGATGGTAAGCTGCGGTGGTGCAGCGGTAGCACCGTTGCCTCACAGCAAGAGGTTCTCCCATTCGATTCGTGGCTGGAGCACCTTCTGTGACGGGTTTGCATGTCCTCCCCATGGTCGAGTGGCATTCAAAAGACATGCATGAATGGGCGGGCCTTCGCTGAAGGTTGGGCTGGCACCTTAAAAATTGACTGCCAATCTTTAGCAGACTGGAGTTCCACTGCAGCTACCCCTAACTGGGAAAAGCCAAAAGAAAAACATTAAGATGGTCAAACCCAGTGGGTTTTATTTTTGCTGGTAAATACAGTTCATTTTTTTTTTAATACGAGCTAAACGTAAAACCTCCCAACTGCAACTATTGCATTCTTATATCATTTAAATAAATATTGCATCTCTTTTATGGGGAAATACATCAGAATTGTTTACTACCTTTACTCAAGTATGCATTTTGTCTTATGACTAATCAACCATCCTATGTCTGAAACTGGTATATAAAATCAATGCACTTTTTGGGTAAGCAACATTAAATAAACACTTAAACGCTAGCAAGTATATTTCTTATACACAAATGGCAGGGAATGTGCAGCCTGGCATGCAGCAAATGCTCAGGAGACTTGATTTACAGGAAAATTTTAAAGACCCCACCCCCAGACAGTGAATACAGTACACATCATAATCAATGTGTTCTGTTTATATAACAAAACTGCAATTTACTTGCATCTAAATTGATATTTTAAATGATTTAAAATGTTAACATATTTAAAATGGTTACTCAGAAATTACCATTAGTCTTTTAATTACTGCTGCAGCTGGAAGAATTAAGTACATTTATAACCTATATGCTATTAGAAAAATGTACTAGAAAACGTACTACTTTTCAAAGATATAGTCCTGTTTGGGTGTGGGCCACTAATTAGCTTAGAATGACAACAATGAGACTGGATACTATGTATAACATTTTGTTTTTTTGTACGGTATGCGCATGTAGGTCTTCCTGTTAAGGTAACAAGTTCTGTAGATGTCTCAAAAACATTAAGTATTTACAATAAATCCACAGGGATCATCATGAAACTTTTACCAACTCCTCCAAAAATTGGCAAAGATAATTCCCGATAGCAAAACTGCATAACCTTGCATAAGAGTTACAATGTCTGAGTCTGCCAAGTTGCATTATAGTTCATTTCTTTAACGGGAATGTGACAAGGTAACATGATCACCATTTTACGAGGGCACTCAAGCATGCTAGCCAAGAATTTAAAGCATCAGTCAGAAAGCAGTTAAAACACAGAATATGTATAATTAAACTCAACTGGCCAAGGGTAACAAAATAATTTCTAAATCCTTCTACAGCTAAGAAACTTGAAAAATACCTTCTATCACTGCCCAGAGCTGAATCAAATTGACAGCATTCATTCTAATCCCATGTATGTAGCGAAGTAGCCAACAAATTTAGTGCAAATTCCAGCTCCCCCACTATAAATGAACGTTTGATTTCTCAGTCCCAGACCACCCTCCCCCAGATATCACTAGGGACCTAAACCTTGTCACCACAATAAACAGAACATGCCAGAGGGATAGATTCGTGTCCTAGAGACTTCCCATACTCTGGAATAGACTATGTCAAACAGAGCTCCTCATTAGCACTCTTCAGGAAAAATTGTGGTGATTGAATGGGTAAATAGGAAATTCCCCTTGGGGATCACTTCTGTGGTTCTGCTTCACAGGAGCACAGGAAAATAATTTTATTGGGTGGCGAAAGCCAGGATACCTTTTTGGCTAGGCTTGTATAGGCCCTAGGGCCAATAGCCTAGTACCTACTTATGAAAGTCCTTGCAGTACTTTGCAAAAAGATGGGTTCTGCATTATTATGCCCTGATAACAGAAAAACTTAAAACATCAGCATCATGTACATCTATTTGTATCACCTTATTAACTTCAATCATGAGCCTTGCAGATGGCTATGTGAAGAAACCAAGAGAAACACTTAGTGAAAACCCTTGATAAAGGAGGTTCAACTACTGTCCCAATAACTGCAGACACATTTGTCTTACCAGCGTGGGATTCAATGCCATGGAACGACTCACTGTTTAACTTAAGTCTATGCACCGATAATCTCTTCATCCAGGATGCACATTAATTTGATTTTGTCAAAGAGAGGTCGTACTTTTAGATTTATGTAGATTTATGAACATTTTTGAAAGGCTAAATCAAGCAAGCTGAGTGTAGCTAAGTAAGGAACATTGCCTTGGACAGGTATCTTCCATGCAAATTACAGTTAAGTAGTGAATGTAAACATAAATCTATATATAGTTGATGTATGGCAAATTGGTTGTTAGACAGAACCCATGTTGTTAGAGTTAAAGGTATCTTCCATTAAGAAGCTGACACTAGGGTGAACCTAAATAACAGTCCATATGCAGTAATGTGGACAGTGAAATGATTTTCAAATGAAAGCGAACTTTTAGAGTTGCGGGTATTAATTTAGAAATAATAAAAAAAATCAAAGTGGATTTCCTCATGGCTCACTGCTGGGAAAAATTTCTATTTGGTATTAATTTCCATGAATGACAAATCAACAGCCCGTCTCTAGGTAACAATTTTCCATTGACAGTAAACCTAGGGCTGTAATATGAACACCCACTGACATGCAGGTTCTCTGGTACAGACTGAATAATGGAAAAAAATGGCTGAAGGACAAAATGAACTGCAATCAAACGTTAATGCACGATGGTCTACTTCAGTAAAAAAAAAAATCTTTATTACACTACATGTATTATACATCCCATGAGAAACAGCTGTATTCTTACGTTTACTGAGACATTGTTAAAGAATAATATAAATGATTGTGAGCCTATGTAGAAGGCCTTACATGATTTACAGCAGACTGAAAACTGGACACTGTGGAAAATCAAGGGGAGGGTGTGTGGCTGTACATATGTCAACAATAACTGGTAAACCACCTGTGAGATGGTTACTAAACACTGCTGTGAAAATATCAAGTTTGTTTCATTGAAATGCAGACCTTTCTAACAGCCAGGGGAGTTCAATGGTGTGAGCATCACAGTGGTGTATATCCCCCCCTCCAGTGCCAATACCAATGAGCCACTGAATACACTACCAGCCAATCACTGAGCAACAACCAGAATCCGAAGTTTGCTCACATAACAGGAGGTGATTTTAATTAAGCAAATCTGAAACAGTTTTACCTCATTGCTTCCAACATGTGGTGTTTGCAATGAGAGAACATTCTGGTAAGGTCTACACCAATGTCAAGCGAGCATATGAAGCAGTACCTCATCCACATCTGGATAACTCAGATCATCTCTCCATTACGCTACCAGATAGGCCATAGTTAAGCAGAGGAAAGCCATCCAAGAAACAAGTAAAGGGTACAGCCAGAGGGAGCAGTCTCAGCACCCCAGGACTGTTTCAAAAGCACAAACTGGAATATAGTCAAGGAGAATGCTACTATGGACCAGAAAATTAACCTGGATGAGCACAGAGTCCATGATGGCCCAAATATCAAAGTGTGTGGATGCGACACCCAACAAGAGCATAATCACAAGAGTGAAACAGAAATCCCGGCTCACAGGTAAAGTGTACGAGCTCTTGAAGGCATGCGGTGCTGCCTTTTAGTCTAAAGATAAAGATGCCCTTAGTAAAGCCAGCATGAAACTAAGTAGTGGGATAAGAGAGGTCAAGTAGGTCAATGGACAGAAACTTCAGGGTAACCTCTTGGACCTGACAGACTCCAGGCATCTGTAGCAAGGTATACAATCTGAATCAAACTACAGGCCCCTTCCTCCTCAATGTGATAACACTGTGGTTCCTAATGAGCTCAACACCTACTTCAGCAGGCTCGAGAAGGAAAACAATACAGCAGCAATGAAACTGTCCACCAACCAAGAAGATGAAGTGGTCTGCCTTCACCCAGTAGATGGTCAAATGATGCTGCAATGGGTAAACCCAAGAAAGGCAGCTGGTTCTGACAATATTCTGTGGCAGGTACTCAGAGACTGTGCTGAGCAATTTAACTACTGTTCTCACTGGCTTATTCAACATATCTCTGCATCAAGTCACAGTACCCAAGTGCTTCAAGAATTCAACCATTATACCACTGCCCAGTAAGTCTCCACCCACAAGCTTGAATGACTTCCACCCAGTAGCACTCACCTCCACTCTAATGAAGTGCTTTGAGAGTTTGGTCAAAGACTACTTAGCAAGTCTTCCTGCAACACTGAACCCAATCCAATTCGCTTATAGATCCAATCGCTCTATAGCAGATGCTATCTCACTGGCACTTCACTTATCATTGGCATACAGAATACAAAAACGGCTATGTCTGCATTTTATTTATTGACTTTGGCTCAACCTTTAACAAGGTCATCCCACATCTTATTGAGAAACTGGTCCATCTGGGTGTTAGCACGCCTTTATGTAACTTGACTCTGGACTTTCTTATTGACAGATCACAAAAGGTATGCGTAGTGGACACCACCTCAATGATCATCACACTGAACACTGGAATACCTCAAGGATGTGTCCAGAGTCCCCTGCTATTCTCCATGTGACATGACTGCATGACTAGCTACAACACAAATCGCATTATTAAGTTTGCAGATTATACTACATTGGTGGGTCTCATCAGCAATGGTGACGAAAAAGCCTACAGAGAGCAGGTGCACCAACTGACTGGTGTGACAACAACCTGGCTCTCAATGAGAATAAAACAAAGGAGACAATAGGAGACTTCAGGAAGAGACACAAGGCTCACCCTCCACATGCGGTCAAAGGACAGACAGTGGAAAGGAAGAGCAGCACCAAGTTCTGGGGGTGCAGATCGCTGAAGACTTTTCTTGGTCAATAAACACTAAATCACACTGACAAGAAAGCATAACCACATCTACACTTTTCAAGAAAGGTTAAGGAGAGCAAAAACAATCAACTTCTGTTCTCACAACCTTTTACAGGGGTACCATCCAAAGCATCATGACTAAATCTCTCAATGTGCTATGGAAAATGGTATGCATGGAATTCAGATCGCAAATCTCTCCCGAGGGTGGTGAAAGTGGCGTAGAGAATTATCAGGTCCATACTCCCATCTGTCCAGGACTTGCACTCTGCTTGGTGCCTCAGAATAGCCATGTCAATAGTCAAAGACTGCACTCACCCTGCCCATGGTCCAATTCTCGTGTTTGTCTTCAGGTAGGAGATACCATAGCTTACACTACAAAACTATCAGATTTAATAGAAGCTTTTTTCCACAAGCCAAACTTCTGAACTCCGGTAATAACATACACCATGCTGGTCATCGAGGTCTGGAGTTACAATGCTTAAGTAATTCACAGACATATGCAACAACTCTATCCTTATGTGCAATATTAAAGACGCCAAGTTAACATTGTGTGCAGTATGCCAAGTTAGCATTCCATGCAATTTGCCATCTGTCTGATTATTTGGGCAATGTTTTGGGTACTAAGACATGCACGTAGAATAGTCTTCCTGCATGTCATTGTACTTGCTACTGCATGGCATAAATGTCTTACTGTTGTTACTGTAGGATTAGCATTAGTACATGTGGTATTGTACTAATATTACCAGTATATGCTGTATGCAGACTGAGATTGCTTTACTTTAAACTCACTCAGTTGCACTATTGTGCGGTCTGAATGACAAAGGTCACTGAGAATTTCAATACCATTTCTAATCTTAACATCCATCTGAGTAACTTGCTGGCACTTGAATCTTACTCTTTACTATAGTCAGAAAAACTTCCTAACAAGACAGACTAATGATCAAAGGCATCTCATACAGAGCACAAGTCTTATTTCCCATTAATGTTGTCATCTGTTACCCAGTCAATTATTTAATATCATTTCATCCATCCGCCAAAAAATGTATAGTCATACCCTTTGGGAAAAACAAGGTACACCGAACAAATTACCACCACATGGCGGTAATCCATTAGGTAATCAGGACCTAGGGACCTAGGGACCCAGGGGACCAGTAGGTTCTCATTAACCTCTCACTCACAGCCAGTGGTTAGGGAAGACCTTCTTATTGCCCACCCTTATATTCACCACATGAAGAAGATCAGATCTAGATCAGTGCCCTGTACTCTTCTCTTCTCTACAATGATTGAGTACAATTAATGATTGAGTACAATGCCTGGGATGGACCACCTCTCACCAGACACCTGCACCCCAAAGAAAGACTAAAAAGGGTTCTTCAAAGAGGATAAAGGGTATATGACATATGTCCTGCTCAAAACTGAAAGCTCTAGCTCTACTCAGAGCCCTACGCTCACTCAGGGTGTGCCTGGCTGACACCAATCCATGTCCAATGGACATGCTCCATACATGCTCCCACCTCAGAATCCAAAAATCCATCAAGAGCCAGAACAAGTGACTTAAGCCTCAACACAGAAAATAATAGGGGGAATGGAGGGACACGATTCATAACCCAGAGGCTCCTATACTCCCAGGACCAGAATCCCAGTCCATGTTAGGACCCTCCCCTCACTGACTCATTCAAGAGTGATCTCGACGAGTGGAGATGAGACCGTGATGGGTTTACCCGGGGTCATCTCTGTGTCACTACTAGACAGTAAAAGTAAAAGAAAACCCTAAAGGGTAAAGTAACCCTCGAAAAGAGGGGTGTGGTCATCCTATGGGTAAAGCACATACACTAAATGCCTTAGGGCAGATAGCCTGAATGGCTATAGGCCTATATGTTCTTTGGAAATGTATCCTTCATCTGTAAAGAGCTCAGAGGTTCATAACCAGAAATTAACAGCCCTCAGGTTACTTGTGTATCCAGATCAAATGGCTACCTCTCTGTATTCTGCTTCCTACTTGCTCTTCTACATTATTCTATGGTCGGTCATTTAGGCCACTGAGGACTTCAGTCTCTGAGGAACCATTTTTTCATTGAAGACATAGTATGCCTTGGAGGGTGAAGCCCTTTGAACATACGTCTATCAACAAATTAAAGAAAATCTTTTTGCAACAGATGGTGTATTCCACACTTAAGGGATACACTACCCTACATATAAAGTTTTACTTCAGCTACATTCTAGACACACCTAGGTAATTGGATAGGTTCTCTCCATTTCTACACAGGCCTATAATTTGTGGCCATCCTTAAAGCAGAAATAACTCAATGTTGGGCATTCTGAGCTAGGCCATTAATGGTTTGATAACAGATTACTATCTACTTATAAAATCAAGATTCTTGACCTGGAATCGGGCATGCTGAGAGCGCAAAGGCCGTCTAAGCTTTAAGCTGTTTGATTGCTGTGTCAAACTTCTCTGGCACTCCCAAGTTGTGACATTTAACCATTTTCTACTTGCTTTTTTGTCAAATATTCACGCATCTGCATATTTGTTTCTCATTTTCATGGTTTTCCTCGATCATTTCTTAGACGCAAGTTTAAGAAAATCGTGTTACTGATGCAGATTGCATAAGCTACATGAGGTTCTTCCAATGTCTGACAGGAATCTGTGAAACATTCCATATTCTGGGGTAGGTCTTTTGATGTCCTTTATTGTCTGCTAATGTTTCATAATTTTATTTTACTTAAGAAGGTGCTATGTTTTTACTAATGCTACTACTCAACAACACTTGCATTATTAAATATTCATTTCCCCACTCATCTGCAGCCAACTATTCTATTTTTTTTTTAATACAGTGAAGATTGTTCATTTTTTCCCTCTTTGAACAAAGAAATAAACTTGCTTCTTGTCTTGTGTTCTGCCTCTATAAACCCTAGGAAGCTATTTTTGTATATGGAGCCTTTGTTTTAGAAAAATTTATATTTATTGCATTATCGGCTAATAAAACAAAGGGGGATTATATTTATGTCTGTTGCCGCCTCTAAATAAAGATTGTAATCAGTTTCAGCACAGTGAATCTCTTTAGCTGTCTAGTTTATACCACCTGTGAAGACACTAAGCAATCAAATCACAGATATACATCTCAATGCTCTCTATTTTATTTTTGGCCACTGAATGAAACCTGTGGAATTGCGTCTGCAAAATTAAGCTTTGCAGCTGTATGATTTGCATTCCCTTCATAAACAGAAAGCAAGCAAATCAAGAATACATCTGACTAGTTCTCCTTTTGAAAGATTTCTGTAAAATAAAAATCTTTTGGAATAAAGCTAAGACACAGAGAAACAAGTACAAACTTAAAAATAAATATGCAAATATATTATGTATTTGCAAGTTAATTTAACAGAGAGAGAGAGAGACGAGAGACAGACGCACACTAGTTTACAGCAGCTCCTGGTGAGAAAAAAATGCAGAGGGGCACTGTTTGCACAAAGAGGGGCAATGATTCATGAGATTAGACTAAAATTATACTGGTTAGCTGATTGGCACCCAAGCAAATCTGTTCTCCTTCATACTGATTACACAGAATCCCCTGCTGCCACTGTCCCCTTTAACCAACTATATTTATAAACTTAATTATTGATTTTTCCTTTCCTGTCGTATCTGTGGCCAGCTTGCTAGAAATGGGCATCCTGAGACAATGCAGAAATTGTCTCACGTTTTCTGACAACCATCTAACTCTCAATCAATCTGATAGTTTGTGAGGGGATGGACTTTTACATCTCTCCTATATGGCCACTACAAATACCAAATTGTTAGAAACACAAAACTCTACATAATGTCTGCTACACAGAGAATGTACAGATGCACATATGTTCAGTCTGTTGAAAGTCGTGAAAACAAACCAAAACTTCTAAGGCTTCCCAGATGCAGTAATTACAGTAACAACCAGCTCTTCAGCAACCTCACAAACACACTGCCAAAGTAACACACACAATGATACTATACCTGAGCAAGGAGGAGTTTATGGTTAGCTGCCTACCAGGGGCTGGGATCAGCCAGATTATGCATGCACTCAGGTCACTGAACCTTAAGTACCAGTATGACTGTATGTGGGAGTAACCAGCCAGAGATGAACCTGCCTGGACTATATGAAGTGAGAGACAAGGGGGATTCTCTTGCACTGCATCTCCCAGGCTGGTATGAGCCTAGCACTGAGTAGTATGCTACCTTCTCCAAGGATGCTGCAAGAAAAAAAAATGATTGTTTTAACAACTGGCTTATTTTTTTAGTGTCATTCAAATGGGGTGCAATATTTGTTATTCTGGGAGGACTAGACTGGCAAACCATGATACATAGCCAGGGATGGTATGAACCCTGTCCCCTTCTAGTCTTTCAAATATTGGTTAAAACATTGTTCACACCCATAGTGCCTTTTTAGGCATCGCCAGCCTAATAAACCCTACAACATACCAACCCCAAATTATCTAAACAGAATGTTGCTCAATCCCAGCAGTCTAACACAAAAAATCTACTCCCTGCAAGTTCTCCCAACTCTAGAAAAAATGTAGAGGTCTGTGCAACTACATAGACAATTTAAATTTATGGAGAGCACTCCAGAAGTGCAGGACTATGTTTTTTTCCACATATGTCGACCAGATAGTGCACAAAAAGGAAGACAGACATTAGAGTCTCAATTTAAAACAATAATTGGAGCTCATGGTTGGTCAAGCAGCATGATACCCAAGCTCCTCCACATAAAAATCATGCTAAGCAAAGTCCCTTACTATATCTTTGTGAACTAAAGGCCCCAATCTATGACCCAGGAAATCCATATCATTTACATAAACGAATTTGGGTCACTTTCCATTCAATGCATCATACATCAACTCCACACACTCAAACTTACAGTCAAAGAATCCTGGACATAATCAACATAAATGCCTTAACTAGTGACTCTTTATGCCTACTTGGGACAATAACATTCTTGCCCTTGTCCTCACCATCATCTTAGAATACTGCACCCAAACTCTAACATTCTCACTGGTCAGGTTGGACCACAAATCTGTCAATTTCAAAATAAAAAAAACCTGGACAGCAGGCAACTCTGGAATTTTCAGGAAAAATCCCAAACATCCAACTTTAGGTAACACCCTGGCAAAATTTCCATCTCCTCCAAACCCAAGGAACACTAGTGCCTATGTGTAGTCATTCACAAAACAACTTTGCATTTAGCTGCATAGAAGCAACATTACCTACATGATTAAAAAGTACATGACAAACTCAAACAAGATACCATACCTGAATTCCAACGTTAATATGCTGTATAATAAAAGGGAAGAAAAAGCCAGCAAGAAAAGAAATCCCTCAGCACCCTAAACAAACTCAGGGGAATAAAGTCCATCAAACAGAAATCAGAGGTAAAAGTAGCCTCCCAAGCAAAGGAAAACCACAAGCAATTCTTCAATTTTGTCTGAAATCTCAAAGGCAACACACAACATAGGTGTATAATAACCACTAGGGCTGTTATAAGCCTAGTGGTACAACCCAAATATGTCCAAGAAAACTTGACTTGTACTGATGATTTAATGACAGCCTCTGTCCAGAGACATAGGCTCCAGCTCAGGTCGAATTTCTGATTACCATAAAAAGAGGTAGGGAAGAACTCTGCATCATATGTATGAGGAAGTACTTTCAGTGAATAACCACACTTTTATAATCTGTTTTAAGTACACTATCTTTATCATCAACTATATCTTTAAGTTTGTGGTAGCATTTCGCTCCAGACACACTTTTGCTGTGCTTTTGCATTGCGAGGACTGGGATTGTTCATCTAGTAGCAGTGTTTACCTACTCTATCTGAGCTGGGAATCACAAAAAAGGCTGTAGGTATTGCTTGCACTTCTCTGCATTTAATTTGCACTGTTCTGATACCTAGATAGCATAAACTAGATTCAGAACAGATGAATCTGTTATTGATGCACTTGAGCACTAAACAGACCATCTTACATTAAAAGGGGCTCCCCTGCATCCTTGTGGCATAAGTGTGTGTGTGGATCCAGCCTTACCCGAGCTGGAGATTGCTGGGGGTTCATTATGTGCCTTCCTATTGGTAGTTACTTTAGCTTAAAAGCATCTTAATTTTGTTTGTATTTAAGCCTCACTTTTGAGTGTTGAAGTAAACCATACAACAGGCGTTAGAGGTGCCCTGTATAGGTGCAAACACCTTGAAACTCAATTTTTCCCTAAACATCTGTCAGTGGAACCCTCCCAAGCTTCCCAACTGCACTACAGGCATACTGAGCAGCGTTGCTATAGCGATCATCCATAATCTTCAACACAGCAAGCACCTTTTAGTCTTAGCACAAAAACTAGTCAAACTTGCCAGTGCCTTCCCTAATGGTATGTACAGTAAAAACCTGCTACAATGGATGGGCAGTTTCCCCATCATTTCACCAGAAATCCTTATTGACGTGGGCATCCTGTGGCAATGTAATAATTGCCTCATGTATACTGATAACCACTTACTCATAAAACAAATACCCTATGTGACAGATGTAATTACATTATGAAATTGGAACCGGTTCTCTCACTTAACTACAAACTGGATTTCAAACAGGTTGTGAGCACACACTTCACCTTTCACACATAATGAGGTCATGATTTACAAAACCCACATATTGGAGGTACTCACTAGAAGCCTTCAAAAAGATGAGACACCTGGCAAATGTAAACTATTTGCACATACTGCTATGCAAATAGAAACCACTACAGATAGCACATACACCAGTGTCTCAGCAAATAAGCATCAAAGGCAAAACACCTTGAAAACCTAATGTCTTGGTTATAGTTGACTCTATAGTGAAACGCACATTTTCCTCTCATCAGGTTGAGCATGGAGAACGTCACAATCAGTTGCCTGTCAGGTGCCAGGATCCATCAAATCACACATGCAGTCAAATCACTCAATTACCGTAATGACTATCAAAGTCAATGTCATGGTGAATGACTTATGAGGTACCTCTCTGGACTATATGGAAAGAGACATAACTGAACTGTTAGATGGTGTCCCAGGCAAGTATGACTAGCCCTAAGCAGCATTCCACCTTCAACCAGGATGATGCCACAATATAAAGAAAAGTGATCGACTTCAACAATTGGCTTAACTTGTGGTGCGAGTCCAGGGGGATCCAGTATCTGTCAGCCTAAAGACATGATTGATAGGCCAAGCTACTTTGCTTGAGATTTTCTGCACCTGTCTCCTCTAGGCTTTTGGATACTGGCAAAGGTGTTTGCCTCCCCCATAGTGCCTTTTTTAGGCAGTGTCAAAACAAAATTTCTGATGGAACAAAATCCACTCAAGACAAACTCAAGGTTCCGCTACTTAATGCTATGAGTCTAAACATGAAACTGCACTCCATGGATGAACTCCACACCTTGGAAAGGATGTCTCTTGTCATTGAGACATGGTTCAAGGCCATGGGGAGTACCCTGACTGTGCAAGTATACAACGCCTTCCATATGTTCAGACCTCAAAATGATTGAAAAAGAACCAAAGGTGGAGGTGTATCAGGCTTAATCACAGTTAAGTACACCTCGAGATTGGTCAAAGATTGAGATTCTCAAACTACTCCATGTCCAATTAGCTATAAGCAAAATACCACACCACATCATTTCTAGGAACAGGTCCCCCACCATGAACTAAGAAAAGCACACCGCCTACCTGGACTTACTGGAGTCACTTGCCATACAGCCCAACAGCTTAGTAATGGGAGATTTCAACTATGCTTCCATCGACTGGGTGAGATACATAAGAAATCTTTCCCTCAGTTCCTGGACTTTGTCATTACAAATGCCCTGTAACAGATATTCTGCACACCCACAAGGGGCTCAAATCTCCAAGACATAGTATTCAGCAACATGGAGGGTCTCTGTACTACCCCGTGTGTGATACCCTCACTGGTAAGGTTGGACAATTAAATCGGTCTCAAGCAAACTAACTACTGAATCTGTCAACACCACAGGAGCAAACTAAAAAATAAAAAAACTTTTATTAACCAAAGTACAGCCTACTAGGTGATAGTATAATACATTTTATATCCCACCCAAAATCACAGATAATGTATCCTATGCAGAGGTGAAAACAAATGCCCTGTATAAACACTAATGCAACTGTATAGAATCCACAGTGTCTGACCAGATTAAAACCAGGAACTCCCAAAAAACAAGCCACCTTGGTGAAACTCAAGTGTAAACAGCTTATATAACAAAAGGAAGAAACTGTTGTCTAAAACAGAGAGGAAAAACTCAGCAGAGGAAGAATTCCTGCCTCATCTTGAACAAGCAAATCAGAAATCTTGTAATGTCCTCTAAAGCAAATTACAAACATAAAATAGCAGCCGTAGCTAAGGATAATCGGAAGGCATTCTTTAACTATGTCCAAAACCTAAAAGGGAATGCCCAGCTATGTCGCAAACTGTAAGTAGATTGTACCAATCATACTTTACGAAGGAAAATGACAACCTGCTAGCTGATAGATTTGGTGCAAACACCCCCCCCCCCAACTCAGCTATACCTCAAAGCATACCTGACACCAATCCTCTGTCTAGAATCTCTAGATATCAGGTCATATCTGTGCTATCCAAGGCCAAAAACACAGCCTTAATGGGAACAGATAACATTCTTGATTTCTTATTAAGCAATCTAAAACTGGACCTAGCAGACCCACTTGGCATCATCTTTAACCATACCCGGAGAACTGTCTTTGTTCCAGTAGAGTGGAGAACAGCAACAGTAATTCCCTTGCACAAAAGGGCCCCCAACTGACCTTGGGAACTACAAACTGATAAGTCTAATCAGCCTCATCTGCAAAGCCATGGAAAGAATCATCATATACCTCATTACCAAGGATGTAGGTGACCTTCAAATTCTAGATCCAACCCACTTTAGCTTTAAGGGAAGATCATGCTTATTAAACCTTGTAGACTTCTTTGAGAAAGTCACCAAATGCCTGGATAAAGGTTAGATGGTGCATACTGCTTATCTTGACCTAGCCAAGGCTTTTGACACAATCCTCCACTCAGGTATCCAGAAATTCTCTGAGCTGGGGGATTAACTCTTACATTACTAGATGGGTAACACATTGGCACACCAACAGAATACACATTGTCAAAGTTAGCAACTCCACCTCTACCAGTAGACCAGCAATCAGTGACATACCTGAATGTTCTGTGCTGAGCCCTTTACTGTTTGGTATCTATTTTGCAGAAGTCCAGGCTAAAGTAGAAGGCCTTTAGCTTAGCAAGTTCATTGATTGCAAAATAGGTGCAACCAGTGAGTCGCCAATGATGTTAACGTACTACAGAAGGGGCCAACACAACCATATGAATGGTGCCAAAGCCATGGTCAAACTAAATGCATCTAAATCCTCTTTGACATAGTGGAATTCCCTAATTACAATATTGGCAGCACCCCCCCACCCCCAAGTTCAAACCCAGTGGTGAGAGATCTGGAAACATGGGTAGATGGCTACCTGAACTTTGACCACTAAGTTTCCACAGTGGAAAGGAAAGCCTTCTATATTCTGCATCTCAAAAGTAAGGGCATCCATCCAGGTCTAAGGATGTTACAACTCTACTATAGCCAACCCTCATCAGACCATTAAGAGAGTACAATGCTCCCTTCTGCATTTAACTCACTAGACACTTGCAGAAGCTGGTGAAACCACAGAGGTTTCTCCTTAAGAAAATACAGGACCTCCCAACCATGACTTATGTGGACAGACTGAAAGCCTTTTCACTGTACTCTATTGTATAGGCTGCCGAGATGTGGATTGTGCCTGGCCTACATCCACAAGTTAAATAGCACAAGAGTGACTCACTCTAGTGATCTTAGCCTGGCTTGTGAGCTTAACAAAACATGCTGGAGAGACAGCTGCATCTCCCAGATATCACCACTACTATGCAACAGCCTACCAAATTCACATGAAGCACAGCTTCTCACTGACCCTATTCAATCAAAACCTTTACAAATGGATGGGAGAATGCAAATTCACCCCAGGGGGTGACACCCCTGTCCCTCTTGGACAGGGGTATTCAACATTTATCATATATGCTCTGCAAATTACTTCCACCTAATTAAAGACAAGTGAGGCAACTCAGGATTAACATGGCTAGGCTTATAAGGGCTCTATGGCTGCTAGCCTAGTAAAATTCTATGAAGCAATGAACCTATGAGACTGCTCCAGAGAACGGGAATTTTCTCTCTCCAATGTCCCATTTATGTCACAAGCAAAATTTAGGTCTTTTAATCTAGCAGTTCTGATGCTATTTGTTTTGAGGATGTGAAAGAGCTCATCAAATCATGGTCCAGGGATGTCCTGTATACCCAACAAAGATAATCTCTCAGAAGACTGTACTATACTGTGTAAAGAAACAGGGCTTTGCTGCAATTAGCATATGACATTGCTTTTAATCCTGGTGTTCTCTTTGTAAGGAATCTTTGTGGATGTTCCAGTTGCTGCATGTTTCTGGTCAGGTACATACCAAAGGGGGCATTACTGTACCTATCCGAATAAGCTCAGGAATAGCCCCAGAAATAAACCCTCCTGATGGCATGCCGAATTAAAAAGGTTTGGTCTGATGAGGGTAGACTACAATGGTATGATGACCTCTCTGGACCTAGAGGCCATGCTCTTGCTTAGAAGTTAAGCAACATAGAAGGATTTTCTTACTACCTTGGACAAATGTTAGTCAAAGGCTTTGTATCTATCAACATGAGTTCCCAGATCCCTGACCAGTTTAATCAACTTTAAGGGTTTTTTTTTTTTTTTTTACTTATGACATAGTTAACTAGCATGGCAGACTTCCCAAAAGGTACTCTAATGTATTTCTTAGTATGGTCATGGCTTTGGCACAAAATGTTTGCCTATGTTAGACCTTTCTGAAGGGTCTTTTCATCTTGGGGGAAATCAATGACTACTCCCAGTTTGCAATCTTCTGCAAATTTGGTTGGCCAGAGGTCTTTGAGATTGGCATTAACTTTTCTTTGGCTTTGACAACTGTGGAGTGGACCTAAGATAGAGCCCTGAGGGATTCCACTGGCGACAAGCCTCTTTATGGAGACGAGCTCACCGATTCTAACCTCTTAGGTCCTATCAATGTGCCAACTAGCTCTCCAGTATGTTATAAAAGGGGTTTATACCCAGTTTCTTAAGTTTGTTGACAATGCCAAAGTTCGGTATGGAAATAAAACGCTTTCGCCAGATCTAGGTAGGCATTATGCACCATTTTCCTCGCATACACTATCTTAGCGACCTTTTCAAAGATGTCCACCAGATTCAGTAAGCATGACCTTTCTTTGACAAAACTAAACTGGGATGCATCCAGTGTCTGGATGTATCCAATACCCTTGTTGATAATTTCCATGATTCTTGCAAACCCACGGAAAAATTAAGACTAGTCATTCTAAGGGGTCTGCAGTTTATAGAATCTGTTGAAGGTCTTCCCATATCAAGAGTAATGACTACTGTAGTCCTGCATTCATGTAGCGCAAAGTCCGTTTTTAAACTATAGTTAAATATTCATTCCAGGGGCCCTGGTAAGTCATTTGTTACACTGTTTTTAAGGCATCCTAGGATGTTATCAAGGCCTATTGTGGTTTTGTTCTTGGCTTTAATGAAAGCAACCAGTACATGTCCCCTGAGTTGGAGGAGTTATGTTTGAGGGTAATTTTGAGGAATGGTTGGGGGTGGAAGAGGATAAAGGTGGAACTGAATTTGTCTGACAACAGGTTTTCTATATCACAGACTCTGATGTGTCAAGAAACATTCATTCCTAAATTGGGATCTGCTTTCACCTGCATTTAAACTTTATTTACTTACAGTTTGTCTTCTATACAGCCAGACTAGTCCAAAGTGATCCTTTTTTAGGTAATGTCTAACCCCCCCCCCCAGGCAAATAATGCTACAGGTATCACTTAAACCAATCAAATGTAATGCAAACATAAAACAATGTTATTAAGGAGTACAAAATGAACCTAAATGCGAGAACAATTAGGTAATTTTATTTTTATTCAATACAGAATATTTCAATGAGAGTGCTGATACATCCTTAATGCCAAATGACCAGCTTCAGAAAACCCAAGCCCAAAGGCCAAATGCAAGAACCAGGCAACAAATATGGTTGAATCATAAAATACTGAATATGCAACTGTATAAACAAATGGAAAGATTTCAGCAACATCATTCTATTTTGCAACATTATAAAATTTACAATGTGAGGTTGTAAAGCCCACAAGCTTCCCAACCTTTGTCATGTGTAAAATGGCCAATATTTAAACTCTAGCACACTTCCACTGTGCTGCAATTCAATCACCATTTTCAGTTGACAGACTGTCAAGTGTGCATTAGTGAATGAGGAATGGTTCAAAGATTTTGTGCTTTTCAGTCTTCTACACCCCTCGTGCAAAAATGTTTTTTCTTTTCATCTGTTTGCTGCTTTTTAATTGGTTGTTACATGTGACAGAAGCTACAATCAATGTGGACTCATTAAGATATAACTGATCAATTGCTGCCAATATAGCAGATTGTGATATGAAAACCAAAGGTGACAATAGTGAACTAAGTCCACAAACGTAGGAATTGTACAAAACCCTGCCATTAAACAAAAGCAAAGATAAATGTTAATGTAGATAATGAACATAAGACTATCTTAGATGTAAAGCACTATAGGGATCTATGTGAAAAAGTGAAGAATTGCAAAGTAGTAAAGGTCACCATAATGGCAGATCTGACACACTGAACTGCACATTCAAATGCAAACAAAGCAACAGAAGCATTCAAACAGTGGATTTTAGATTATGTAAATTAAACATCAAGACTATGTTCGCACCGATAATTTATGAAAGCACACTGAACAAGAGCTGAATCTGTCAGAGCACTGGGAAATAAACAATGAAAATAAATAAAGACAACCTACAAAATCATTTTACTTCATAAATTTGAAATATACTCATTGATGTCTTAATAATTCCAGCTGAGTTAGGAAAAACTTAAGAATGAAAATGTACAAATGCGAATCAAGACGAAGTTTTCAGAGCAACAACACTGTAAAATCAAGTTTGGATATGCTATTGATAAAATGCAAATATGGTTAAAGTTTGCTAAAAACAAAACAAAAAAAAAACTTTCCTGGGGGGAAAATGTATTTATTTATATTTGTTGACCAAGAGTGTCCGACTGGATGTAGCTCCATTTTCAGCGGAGGCCCGGGGCGCAAAGCTCCACAGTTAAAATAAACAGACAGTACTTACATTGGATTACATAGCAATTACTTATAGCATATTTACAGATGAAGAACATAGTACATCAGTACTATCAGTACTATAATTCAGTTATTTCATACGAGCACAATAAAATGGTATTATACAATGCCTCCTAAAAAATGTGCACGCTGATTGGCCAGCCCAACCAGCGTGCCCGTTGTAAATCCCTCAATATACTAATGGAAAAAGGTCCGGTCGCCCGGACTTTTTCCGTTAGTATAAAACACTGTCTCGCTATGTTAAAAGAGTTTAACATAGCGAGACAGGTTTAAAAAAAGCAATGCAGATTTCCGTTGCTTTTTTTAAAGCTGTCTCGTTATGTTAAACTCCTTTAACATAGCGACAGTGTGTAAAAAGCAACGGAGATCTTGCAATCTCCGTTGCTTTTTTTTTTTAACCTGTCTCGCTATGTTAAATGGGTTTAACATAGCGAGACAGCTTTAAAATAAGCAACGGAGATCTCCGTTGCTTATTTTAAAGCTGTCTCACTATGTTAAACCCATTTAACATAGCGAGACAGTAAAAAGCAACGGAGATCTCCGTTGCTTATTTTAAAGCTGTCTCACTATGTTAAACCCATTTAACATAGCGAGACAGTAAAAAGCAACTGAGACCTTGCGTTCTCCGTTGCTTTTGCCCACAGCTGTGATGTACTGCGTAGGCATGCGCAGTACATCAGAACTGCCATGAACACCAGACAGCTGCGGAAGGGCAGCAAAGAGGCATTATACAATGCCATTATTTAAGAAAAGTAATTATTTCTTTTCTTAAATAATGCCATTATAATAGCAATAACCCTGGGTGTGGGTAATGCTGGATTTACCCACGGTTGTCTTTGTTTGGTCCCTCGGGCTTCGCCCTCGGGACCAAACCACGCCAACCGTGGGTAAATCCAGCATTACCCACACCCAGGCGTGGGTTATTGCTATATTAATACATACTAAATACATAGCACGTTTATCAACTTCTAAAAATTTTAAAGACATTTAGAAATGGGAAAACTAGGACATCTAAATGGCTACATAAGACTACTGGCAGTATCAAACAAATTAAAAAATTTGTGCAAACCTATGAAATATACTAATTTTTTTCAAAATGTATAATGGTAAAAAATAGTTTGAGAAATGTATGTGGCTACAGATGATAAAATATGGTACTAAAGGAAGCCATGCACATTAGCTGTCCCTCATTTTGCTTGAAGTCCTTGATGCATTTTATTTTTTGCAAAAATCCTTGATTTTCTGGTAAATCAGAGACTATTAAGTATTAGTCAAGAATGCCAAGCAGAGCTTCAAAATCTTGATTGTTCAGAGAATGCATACTTTCACAAAGCCTGTTAATCTATTAAATTTTGAAGCGAACTAGAGTAATATTTAAAATATGCTCCTGATCTTTCCCAAGCCACAAAAAACACTTTTTTGCCAAGTCATGACTTTTTAATTAAAATCTTACACAATTATCACCTCCCCGAACACACACACTGTGGTAATAGTAAATATAAACATACGTTTATTCTGCTGTGGGCAGTATCTGCTGATAACCGCCCACACTTTTATACATCTTCCTGCCACTATTTAATAATAAAAAAAAAAACTGCAAACAGTTCGAAAATTCCTACAAGTCGTCCATTATAGGACCTGACTAGAGATTAACTAGAAGTCTTTACTACTGGTTACTTTTAGCAACCATATGAATTTAGAGACTACTGGCAACTCAGTAGAGTATGTCAACTTACAAAGCAGTATGTATAGAGACTGCAAACAAACCACTGTGATCAGTTATTGAGGTCCACTTTGAATGATATGTGGCACATTTACTACAGCTAGGAGTGGAAATAGGACCTGTGGCAGGAAAATTATGAAAAATCCTCTTGTACTAAAGTAGTCAGGGAACTTGATATCTGGATGTCTTTTTTTATGCATTCCATCTCTGATATTCATTTTCTTTTAATTTTCCTAACTTACATACATTTTACTATTTATTTGTACTGGTATCATTTAAATTTCATTTATTTGTCTTTAAACTCTTTTGGCTGGTATTTATTTATATACATAGTACAAGTGTGTTTATGCAGTAGTCAGAGAAGTGGATAACCATTATTTACACTGTTGGGTAGTACATTATATACAGCACATGCCTTAGCGACTGCTTCAACCAACTACCAGTGAAAGGGATATTAACTGGCAAAACAAGAGCAGACAGATAACTAGAATTCTGATTTCTTCCACAGTGGTGGCAGTTCTACAAAGTTAGGAAGAAAGCTATACAAAACTGGAAATTTCTGCCAGGGATGTGTATTTTTAATTTATTTTTTTTGTTAAATTATTATTAAATTATTTGTATGAAAGGCAGTTCCCATGGATATAGGGGCATTGGGAGACATTGATTCAAAGCAGGAGTGGTATGTTTTTTAAATGAACAGCGAGTAGTCTTACTTGGTGTGCAGGATGGAGGCAGTAGTCCACATTTCCTGTATGATTTTACTGCACGGTTGATTTGGTGGATTAATCATTGAAAAACCTCTGTGCCCAACCATGTTATCACTTTACCCTTAATTAGGGCACAGTCCCGTTACCTTATCTTTGTGACAGCCATCCAAATGTCATATTTGGTGTAGTGGCATTATCATTTTCTTCAGATTTCGTGGCAGTGGTGCCACGAGTTCCTCACACACTGCATGCTGTCATCAGTATTAGATGATGATGTCATGTATAGCACTCGTGAACGACATATCTGCACAAACTTTTTTTAAGCATGTGAGTTGCTCTTGCATTGAACCTCGTCAGTCTAACAGTATTTTGAATCTGGTTGGCACTCAAAACCATATAAATTATTGTAACCAATAGCTGGTGGTCATTCTGCAGCTAGAGACTCTCAAGCCCCAGTAGATCTCTTGGCAGTTTCTTGCAATTAGTGTTGTGGGTTATTCTGAGGCTGGAGACTCTCAAGCCATAATAAGTAAATGGAGAGCATCTTGCAGGCCCACATACTCAAGACATTCTTCTCTATCTGTGGATATATATATCACTGTTCAGTATGGGTTAGCATTCTGCGGCAAAAAGCAACAATATATCCATTCATAACCCTTATTTCCCAGTTTTGCACATGGAATCAGGGTGTCATTTCAATAGTGCCTACCTAGACCCAAACTTTACACAGCCAGGAAATTATACTTGCCATAACTATCCTTCCATACCACACACAAACCAACACCCCCCCATGATTAACTTTGAGTGTCCAATCCACCTACTGCATGTCTTTGGAATGTGAGAGGAAAACACCCAGAGGAAACTCACCCTTGCTCAGGACAGTCCTTATGTAACATGTAGGGTTCTGGAAAACATGCAACATTACACAAATGAAGGAGTTCCAGAGTAAGTTCCTCAGAACACGAGATGCTGAGATAAAAAGGATCTTAAGTTCATCACATGATGATATCAAGGGAACTGTTGATGTAATGAGGATATAAAACGATGTTTCAGGGTACTGTGAAGGGGAAATGCTATGCAGAAAGGGTAGTTGGCAGAAGAAAGGTAATTAGCAAATCATAGGAGCCAAGTATTCCAAATATCTGTAAAACTATTTCACAAAGATGATCGTAGACCCCTGAAATGGACAAGAATGGGAGGCGGAAATTGCATGTATAGAAATACGCAGTACTTCATGGGTAGAATGGAAATGAGGCAAGTGCTTCTACAGCCTCTCACCCATACTGCCCATGTAAAAGTCTCAACACTAGCAGAACACTGTCTATCCTTCTACTGCATAATACCCCTCACACTCCCTCTGGTTACTTTCCCTTTAGGATCTTACAGCCCTTCCTTTCCCATTTCTTTAACTCTTTAGCTCCCCATTTCTTCTCTTTGCATACCCTTATCACCCCTAGCTGAAAACCCAATTACTCCCACCAGGCATCTTGACTGGGGTATTCCCTGCAGCTATTCTCCTTCCAACCTTCATTTTGACTTGCCTGATAGTTTTTTGCAGTGCACCACTGGACCAGGGGCCTGCACCACTGGAACAGGGACCTACTCCCTAGCGGTCTTGTTGTTCTTTTTAACCTCAATCTTATTTTCTGTTCTCCCATGTCTCCTTTTCCTTATCTTCACTTTTCCTACTCCCATAATGCCTTGTGCCATTTAAAACACTGTATTGGGTGCTTGTGCCTTCTTTTCCCAGTATCTCCTGACCCTCTACAACCTGGTTTCCTAGTAATGTATGAGAGATGACACTTATTCAAGCTGATAGACTATACCTTTGTCAAGAACATTGCTTAAAACATAAGTGTTTGGTTATAATTAAACTAAATAATTAATAATTAACAGGAAGGATAAACAGTAATCCTGTTCATAGGTATTCCATGCCATTGCTGTTAAATGGCACCATGCATTAGATATTAGCAGTTATAACACAACAGCAGCTACTGCTGAATGCCGTATCTTTGATGGCAGTAAATTGGTGTATTTTTTGATAACATTTGAATTATTGCATTAACTATGCTGCATTAAACTGCTAAACATGTAGATACTGTGGCTGTCGTTACTTATTACAAATGAGTTTGTGCACCGGAGACTTGACTATGTGCTTATAATTGCTTGCCATCAGGAAGCTGTGCCAGTATTACCATGTTTATTAGTCATCCTGCAGTCCTTGAGAGACTGTTCCCTTCTCACTAATGAGCTATGCAGATTTCTGGCATTTAATTATCCTTATTGGTGAACTAAGCAGATTACTCATGCGCAGTTGTGTAATGACAAACTAAATGGATTTCAGGTGTTTAATTATCTGCAATAGTGAACTAAGGGATTTCTCTTGTGTAATTATATGTAATAGTATTACCATCCCAAGCTGGTTCAGTTGGCTGAAACTTTGCTATCACATTTTATCAGCCACAGAATACCCATAATCCTGTATGACGCCACAGGAAATGGATTGTTGCACGTGATCGAATTCCTGTTGTATGGCTACTGTTTTTCCTGTTGTGTAGATATTAAAGCAGACAATTCCATAAATACATGATAGCACAGTTATTTCTATGTGCCGCTTATAACAGCAGTACCACTAGCTGCGTTGGTAGCAATTTTTTGGATTATCTTACTAACTGCTCTAAGCCTTTTGTAGTGCAATTGTTTTTGAGCATCAGCTGTGCTTTGTATTACTACACATTGGCTGTGTTATCTGCAGCATGGTAATATTTCTCTCCTATGCTTATGTTAACATTTTAGCAGTTTTATTAACTTCACCTACAGTACATAATACCTTATTGCAAAGCTCCATTCCACCATTATCCATCTCTCCTGCATGTCTTTATTTTCTGGGTGAATTCTCCTGAGATGGCTACTCTTGGCCCTCACTTCCTCCTCCATACTCTACTTACATTCCTCTCACCACTACCTCTTGCCTACCACTCTACACTCCATTTACTCCTCGTATTATCTGCCTTTCTACTATCCGTGGTAGTGGTGCTGTGGTAGCGTTGTCGCCTCACAGCAAGACGTTGTCCCGTTCGATTCTCAGCTAGAGCATCTTCTGTGTGGAGGCATGCGTGATTGGGCGTGCCTTCGTTTAAGGTTGTGCATCAGGGCTGGTAACTCAGCATGTAAAAAAAAAATCCAATACCAAACATTAGCGGACCGGAGTTCCGCTGTGGCAACCCCTGACCGGGATAAGCCGAAAGACACAACAACAACATTATCTGCCTTTCTACTACTATATCTTTTTCGTACTACTACAACAACCTTTTCACCCATCTCCTAACTCTCTGGCTCTGCCTATATTGTCCACTTTTTTGCACCTAAAAGTACATGCTAAGACTTCCACTGATGACCTCTGCTGCCACTCTTTTCATAGGTTTCCACTGTCCACTTCTTGGTCGCTCTCTAACCTGGTATACTCAGGCTAGTAAAGGAATTTCCTGAGGTGTTCGGCATGGACATTCAGAAGTCCCTGGAATTCCTGGCATATTAGTAAGGAGATAACTAAAAGTCCTCTAACCCCTGTTGTATGTATGACTTTTAGTTCCATCTTGTACTGCATTTGACCCAGTATATTTGTACCAGCTTCTCGTACATCACCACTCTGATCCCTAAGCCCCACCCCATTTGCTACGGAATTTCTTCAGCCTCTGACCTATATTGCCCATATAGAAGTCTCACTACTAGCAGAACACTTGCTATATCAATCCTAGTGTATATACCATTCACCCTCCCTCCAGTTAAGTTTCCATTCTCGATCTTGCAGCCCTTCCTTCCCCATTTATTTTACTGTCGAGCTCAACATTTCTTCTCTGTGCATACCCTTATCACCCCTAGCCAAAAACCCAGTTACTCCCAGTGGACATCTTGAACAGCATGTTCCCTGCAGCTACTCTTCTTGCAACCTTCATTGGGACTTACCCAATTGGTTTTGCAGTACACCATTCACTGAGGGGCCTGCCAGCTCCATTTACCCTTGCAACACTCTGGCTAACTCTGCTCCGCTACCCTAGCCCCAACTCACACCCACCCTTTTCCTCAGATTTATACTCTATAAATCAGTCCTCTAACACAAGTTCATCCAGCCACATTACACCATCACTAGACCACTCACCAACTAGCCCTTCTTGCAATCACTTTAACCCTTCCTCTTGGAAACATAATAGCACTGACAATACCAGTAGTGACCCTGTCAACTTCTGCCATTACAACCAATTCTAGCTAACAGTACACCTTTACCAAAACATAAATAAGACAACAAATAGCTCAAACAACTATATTTACCTCATTATCTAACATGTCCCACCTAAATATTTCTACACAATCAATACGAAGAATCCTTATGTTACTTGCACACATTATTTCATATTTTAATTGACCTGCACTACCTCATCATGCCTCCTCTACTGCTCACACCACAAAAATCAATGTCCATCACCCCATCCACCCTACACATTAACATCTATTCTCAACCCCCTAAACTTATCTTACCCTCCCACCATACCAATAAACTATCCATAAATTTGACAAGTACATAACTAACCTCATAAAAACAAAGTTGAAAATGCAGCCATACTATCTCTCATTGGAGACATATATCCAAATCCTGGCCAGTCTCATAATATCCATTTAACTAACCATAAACCATCTCATAATACATTCCAACTTCCTAGAAAAGCTGATGACCTACTCATACTAAATATGAAGCATTAGCAAAAAAGTCCATGACCTTCACTCTAATCTTTTTTACATTCTCCTGACAGTATTATTAACTGATGCCTGGCTTAAACATGACATTTCCAATAATGAAATTCTAGCGCCAAGACTAATGGATCCTACATATCTATCTCACATCAGGTGGTGGTGTAGATTTATTTTAAAAATCAATGAAATATAGAAAACTCAGGCAATGCAGAAATTATACTTGCAAATCTAAAAATTAACCCCCTGAAAGTGTTAACATAATAGGTTGCTGCATATCACCCAGTAACAACATACCCACCCAGGACACTTACTTGAATGGACCTCCCAGTTCCTCCAACATGAAGCCATCATCTCCACAGGCTTCAAAATTGATTAACTTGAAACTGCAGTTCTCCCATCAACTTCACCAACCCCCATGGATTTTCTCAGCTCGAGTCTCCTACTAGAATTGACAAATCCACCAAGATTGTCAATACTTCACTGGATTCTGACTAAAAGTCTAGCCCTTATCTGTCAATCAGGATACCTCTCTGACAGCATGAGTGACCATTTACCTAAATTTATAATAAGACATCACACATATCAGGAAAAGCCCACCAATTATCACTTAAGAAAGAAAAACTTCAAACCATCTACCTTTATTAATGCACTAGAATGCATTAATAATAATAATTAGGATGCAACTGGACTCCTCTCAAGAACCTCAGCTCTGACTAAGCTGTTCAGTACTTCATCTCTATCTGCTTGGATATCTTTAAACTCCCAAGCACTTCTCAGAACTAATCAGAGTCAAATCCAACTATGCTCCCTGGATGAGCAAACCGACTAGATCTCTACAGAAATCCAGAGATATAGCCTAGGACCACTGGCACAAAACTAGATCCCATCCAGACAAACAGTCATATCTTAAACTCTGTAAAAAGTCAAATAAATGTGTCAAAATAGACAAAATGTACTACCACAATATAAAAACTAAATAAAGATAAAATAAAAAACGCTACTGCACAAGCTGTTACCAAACCATCCATTTAATGGAAATAAAAGTAAAAAATGAAACAAATACCAAGCGCTTTCACCCTCATAATAGTTAGGGCTTCATCAGAGTACAGCCTTAAACTGATACAACCCTTAAATAGTGCAAATATGGCATGTGTCATGAGGTCATCACTTGTATTAAAGAATAAAATATAAAATCAATTGTACAATATCATCTTCCTCATAATACATACTGTTAAAAACAACTTTATAAGTTTAACATATACAAACTATAGACAAAAATGTAAAATTTTTTTGAAAATTTGTGTATGTAAACCGTATTCTTGTAATGTCTAGTGTCCAAACAGGGATTTGAACTCTAGACCCTCAAATTAAGAGTCTAATGCTCTACTGACTAGGTTACTGTTAATAATTTTGCTGCCCTTAATCTCAGTATACCACTGAATGAGTAACTTTAATGCCTGGTAGAACTGTAGCATCTAATCTAAACTGCTATTCAGTTTCTAATTTTTCTAACCTGGACGTATTATCCCCTCCCCTCTCAGTAGGTACAATTCTATGACAAAGAAAACATTTTAAAATTTGTACAACTCAAACTTTGTGTGTGTAAAGTGCATTTTCCTATTTTGTGTTTTTTCATTCCTCTTAAATGTTCACTAATCCTTTCTTTTAACCTCTTAATACTCTTGCCAACATAGAATGCTGGACAGCTGACAAGTCGCTAAATAGACTAACATTTGGGTGTTACAATTGCAATGGCCAGGGCAGGGTAAACTCTGATAAGTCTTTATAGCACTGTAAGGACTGACATTAATATATTTGCACTGGAAGGGGATCAGACTGCAAGGTCAGCAATCTTGGAACATTTGCAGCCGGTTCCGGGAAACCGGGAGTGTGCATTCTGGTGCGAACACAGACAAGTTGCTGTGGATTTTATTACATGCAAAGCTGAAGCTGTGGATTTTATTACTACTTGCGGAGCTGTGGATTTTATTATATAAGCTGTGGATTTTCATGCAAAGCTGAGGATTTTATTACTACCTGCAGAGCTGTGGATTTTATTACTTACAGTGCTTTGACGTTGAGTTTATCATCGCAGGTAGACGTGAACAAACTGCTAGCTATCATCATTGAAGGGTGTGTGTGTATGTAATACCCCAGTTGATTTATACTGGTGGCTAGAGAATACCTCAGGCTTGTACCCTGGGTGCAGGTAACAAGAGGCTGAATTCCCTAGCCACCACCATTTATTAAACTTACAGATATTTGCCTCATATTTTGTTCTGTCCCTCATAACATCTGTGGTTTCTGAAATTTTAATTCATTAACTACTTGATGGTGTAGTGGTAGCATTGTTGCCTCACAGCTAGAAGTTCTCTGGTTTGATTCTTAGCTGGGGTGCCTTCTGTGTGGAGTCTGCATGTCCTCCCTGTGTTTGTGTGGGTTTTCTCTGGTGACCTCCCATGTTACAAATACTTGTGTCGGCAGTATTTGTCCCTGGGCCTCTGCTGAAAATTGACTTTTGTTCCAAGTCAGACTTTCTGGTTAACAAATGTTAAATATATAAAATTGACAGGCATTTGAATTTCAGACTGCATATTCTTCAGAAAGTAAATAGTAACAAAAAAAACCTTTCATTCTAGCAATTTATAAGATGAATATTTGAAATTTGTCCCTATGTTTGGGACTGTATTCCCCACCATTATTGGCTTCATCCAGGTTTTTTGTGCTAAAGTTGAGAGCTATGGTGAGAACTGAATTCACTGAATATGTTTGAGGGCTATAGTCCCCCATTACTGGCTTTGTCCAGGAGTTTTGTGCTAAGAGTTTGACAGCTATGGTGAGAACTGAATTCACTAAATGGTAGCCATTTAAGTTTGTCTTTCTCTCTTTCATGAAACAGCTGATTTGGCATAGTGGTCTGTTGTTCTGACAGTTTTCCACAGGGTCCTGGGTTCAACACTCGGTAGTGAAATGTTTGTTGGTAACAGCATTTTATATTAACAAATTTCCAAGATTATACAAGCAGTGTTTTTTGCGGCTTTTGTCCCCTCTCCAATAAATTTTGGCTTTTTCCAGATTTCTTGTGCTGCGAAGTTGAGAGATACAGTTGAGTGTCGAGTAGATTTTACAAGGAGGTGAGAGCTGTGGGGGAAGAGAAGTTTAGTGCTGCTTATGCCAAGTCTGCTCACATTATTAATAGAGCAACAGGTAGTGTACTTGCGTTTGATGCAGAAGGCTGTGGGTTCTGCTCCCACATGGGGTGGATGCTGCCGTACTGAGAATGTCCTATTTGGCAAAGATATAGACACTTTATTTGTAGATGAAACAAAGTTGTTTGCTAGCAGCAACCTCTTCATTAGTGACATATCTCTTTAATGTGGAATTATTTAGATGACTTTTACCTCTGCAAAGATTGTGCACATTTACAGATACTGGTGGATTGTAGAAGTTTGAGAAGACTTTTATGATGGAAATGTTATCAATTGGACAGTTTTATCATTATTGGTGCATGCATTTTGTTTCATTGTTTACTGGAAAAATGTTCAAAACAAATTTAAAACACCCTCTAACAAGTCTACTGTGTTATACAAGGAATATAATTTAATACAGTCAGGAAGGTGCATCACACAACACATGTATGTCTTGTGTGCAAGGGGCCTATCATTTGAAAACAGCCCAAAATTAATCTTTATACTAGCAAAATGTATTTTCTTTGAATGTGGATTTCAATGCTGTTGCAATAAGTGAGTTTCAAGGGCAAAGAAGTTTTAATGCTAAGTCTATTTTCATTGTGAGACTGCATTGCAAAGTTTAGCAGATGTCTTAGTGTCTGTGCTGTAAAATGCAAAGTAAAATTTTCAAATGAAATCCAATCATCGTATAAGTAAAGCAGTATGCACATTAGAGTTTATGGTAAATGGGGTGAAATAGCCAAGTAATGGGACAGGGGAATGACTGCAGAGGGGAGGCTCCATTCAACATAATTTTGAGAGAGGGAAGTGTAACAAACAAATACCGCCCTGGCTGAACTATACCTCTCAACTATCCAGATTTTCACAGAATGAATAGATTTTTTGCTTCTTATTTTTGGTTTGTTCCTAATAAAATATGTGGTTTTCTGGCAAATCATTTAGGAATTAAGTCACTAAATAAAGAGACATTGAGTTTCAGACTTCATAATCTTCTGAAAAATGCATGCTAATGCAAGATCTGTTATTCCATCAAGTAAGTTTATACAAGAGCAAATTTTAGAACTGTTTGTATGTTCCAATGTATTTAGCCTTGTCCAGATTTCTTGCGTTAACAGATTAAGAGGTACGCGCAAATAAATTGCTTTATTAGGCATATCCAAACCTCTCAACTGTCCCTGATTTTGGCTCAAAATGTTGCTCTCCCCTCTAATAATCCCTCCGCAAAACGGCAGATTTGGAAGAAAATGGGGAGGGTTTACAATTAATAAATAACTAATAATCAAGACTTATAGATTACTTTTATTTCAGAAATGCATGTAGATTTGTTTATTTTGTCAGCTGCTCAAGTTAACAGTACTAATATTAAAAAAGTGTCTTTCTTTGACAGGTCCCAGCTGTATTGTGTGGCTATTTTATATTTGCATCACATTTTTGGTCTATTTTTCATAAAACTGTAGTTTTCTGGCAAATTAGTGACAGATTAAATATTGAATTTAGAAAATGAGAGACGTTTGAGTTTCGGATTTCATACCCTTCAGAAAATTCATACTAATGCAAGACCTACTATTCTATTAAATGTTTATAAGAGCAATATTTAAATATTGTCCTTATTTTTGGGCCTTTGTCCCACTTCTATGTATGTCTGTCCAGATTTCTTGCTCTGAGGTTAAGAGATATGACAAATGTGTTAGGGCTATCAGAGTCCGCCAGAGACATTTCAAATTGTGACATACTTGTTGCACCCCACTCCCCCATGTAGTGAGACTGGATGTGTCCAAGCAAGGCAAGGAGCAGTTACGCAGTGTAAATGTGCAGAGTATCCCCCCATCCAAGGTAGACACAAGTACTACAGTGGCTTTTTATCTATCCTTCCTTGATTTTGCAGAATGTTCTCGTTTTCTGTTATATTTTTATACTGTTGATTTATGCTTATTATTCAGAAAGTGCCCGTTGCTCTGTGTTTAAGTAGCAATGCTTTCATGACCATCAGGTAAGCTTGTCCGGGATTGTAAGATGCAAGTAGTTTTAATAAAGCATACTGTTAAAGAATTACCAAAATTGAAAGCCTTTTTGTTGTTGCCATGCAGGGAATACTTGGATAACTAGATAACATACAAGCCTTGGGTACTGAAATGCATATAACAGTATTTGTAATGAAGGACAGGATTACAATATTTTAAGAAGCTCATTACCTTTGTTGGAGACTTGCAGTCATCTTTACAGGCTTTACCCGTAAACTAAACAGAATGCCAATCTATCAGGTGTGTTCCATAACTTGTGCAGTAATCCTTTAAGCAGTTTATCTTGAGCTTGTTTCCTGTTCATTTTTTACTTTGATCATGTTTTCCCCATGAGACAAGTAGATAGTTGTTGTCAGGCAGCAGGTCTTTTTTGGATAAGAAACATTATTACAAGTGGGGGTATTACAGAGATTGCTACTTTCAGCATGTTGCTTGGTACTTTAATAAAGTTAAATATAAATTATAATTAAAACTGGAGTACAAGGAGAAGTGGTTTGAATGGAGTGCTGCTTGTTTTTCTTGTACTTGATTTTGATTGGCATTCCAGTAACGCATTTAAAACGATTTATTTTTTCATGCCTCAACCTTTTTGTTTACATCTGGATATTAAGTAAGCTGTCATGTAACCAATCCATTGAAATATTTTTTTCTTCGACACTTCATTTTGTCTTGGACTCTTATGACGGTTTGGCTCCCAGGGCAGCGTATTTAAAGTTCCAGGTTTTGTGGTTTTGAGTATAGCTCCTCCTTTTTCTAGTTGGCCACACCCCTCCCCATTGGCCACACTCATTCAGCTGTCTCCTGCAGCCCCCCCTTTGATTTGAAGTCACCAGCCTCCACTGCTTTGTACCTGAATAGTATACCATTTTTCATCCTACTTTCGTTGTACGATTTTAAGTGCTATTATCCTAACTTTATTTGATGTAAAATGCATTGTTATTCTTCTGTACCTATAAAATTGTACTTTATCTAGGTTATATGTGGAGCTTTTCTCCCCAGACCTCTGCTGAAAATACTTGTGTCCAGTCGGACTTTCCAGGTAACCAAATGTAAAATAAACACAGTCATGAAAGAGAGATGGTATGCTAAATGCACTTAAAGGGTAGATTACTGAATTATTCTTCTATAAAGCAAATCTAATGCAACAATCATTCACCACTTCACCTTTACAAAACAGAGAAGAAAAATGTCTACATTTTAGGGTCTAGCCTTCACCTATAGTTTGAATTCTTCCAAGGCAGAGGGCCCAGATCAGGCAACCCTATGCAAACTGTAGATGCTGGAATGTTCAAAATGGTCGTCTTCCTCTTGTCATCTCTAATGGTCCGCCTTTTTCCACTACTTATTTTATTTGAATGCTCCACTTGACAACTTACAGAAATTATATGCATGCCAGTTTATCCGTTGCATCACCACCACCAGTGAGCTGAACGTATAATCCCTCTTCTCCTCTTTCACACATCTGCATCATCTAGTTGGTGAATTTTGCTCATCGTTTCTACAGCATCGCCAACAGTTCTGATTCTTGACTTACCATTATTTTTCCTCCTTACTTGCCTATTTTAACCTTTAATAGCTAGGCACAAAAATATTTCCAGGTCATATCCCCCTTACCAATATCTTACATTTTGCTTACTCTGAAAAAAAGTGCCATACTACCTATGGCTCAGTTATTCCAAGTACATCTGCCTTACTGTGAAGCAAACTGTAATTAATTCAGAAAAAGAAATAAGTATTCTTCTAAAAACGATGCATGAAAAGTTAACCAAGCTATACAAAACCATACCAGATTTATGATGAACTGTAAATAATTGCTTAAACAAAGCAACATTTTGCTTGATTTTTCTTTAAATTAATGCAAAAAATGTACAAATGTTTAATTGTATTTAATACTATAAGAATTTATAGTTAAAAAATTGAAACTATTAATTGCTTCACATATATAGCCTCAGTGGTACAGCAGTAGCATTGTTGCCTCAGAGCAAGAGGTTCTCCTGTTCGATTCTTGGCTGGAGTGCCTTCTGTGTGGAGTCTGCATGTCCTCCCCATGGTCGAGTGGCCTCCGAAAATGTGCGTGAATGGGCGTGCCTTCGCTGAATGTTGGGCGTCAGGCTGGCAACTCGGCACCATAAAAATCTACTGCCAGTCATTAGAAAACCGGAGTTCTGCTGTGGCAACCCCTAACTGGGAAAAGCCGAAAAGACAAAATTGCTTGACATACATATGCAGCTTTGCAAAACCTAATCTTGCTTGGAGATACTGAGTTAGGTTGAACGATATTCCCCTTATCTGGATACCATCATGCTAACTCTAGCCCTTCTATGCACATTTAACTGTATAAAGAAGAAAGCATATTCCCAGTTTTGAATCAAAGCAGCAGTCACCCAGAATGTTGTTTTGGTACATATGCAGAGACACACTTGTCATGTCGGGTCATTCAGTAAGATGAAAGAGCCGATTGCTGCACATCCTTGTGCAAAACTCAAATTTTGACTGACTGCATGTAAGGACATTGAAACTTTTTTTTTCAAATAGAACTTTTATTGATTTTCACTACAGAAAACGTCACAAAAACAATTGCAGAATAAGAATGTCATTCAGTTACAAGTTAGAAGGTGAATACAATATATATATATACAAAATATACAACAGTGCTGCATGGGGTTACACCCATGAATTGCCAAAAATTATACGTATAAAAGTGTGCAGGTCAACATTACAACAGGGCTCAAAGTATTTATTATTTGTATAGCATCTGAAAAAGCAAACATATTTAGGGAAAGCAAACAAAATGAGCCACACAACAAATGATCAGTGGAAAAGAAGAGGAGAGTAGTCAAGAACAACAGTATGGTAGTGATCTTTACGTCTGAATTCTCAGAGTTAAGTAGGATGCTAATTATCATATAGTAGTTCAAATAAGGAATTCCAGAATTTCTGAAAATTAATGCGTTTCTGAGGACTAATTAATAACAGTTTTTGCGAAGTAATACATTCGATTGCCATGTTCCTGAAACCATTCCATGACATTTTAGTATGATCCAACCAGTTTTTATTGTTGTAGAGTTTGATAAGTAAACAAAGAGTGATTAAAATGTGCAGTTTTAGTTTTGAGATACTAATATCTGTGATATGTAGCACTGCCATTTCCCAAGAAAGAGTTGATTTGTGAGAACCCATTTTATCAAATCTCACCTTAAGAGAACACCAAATATGACGACAGTATCTACAAAGTCAAATTATGTATAGGATATCCACTTTGGGGTAAGAGCAACATGGGCAAGCAGTTGAGACATTCGGATTAAATTTATTTAAGGGAACAGGTGTGAAGTAGAGGTTATTGGTAATCGTATATTGTGTATAAATACGTTTTTTTAGAAGGGGGAGAAAGAGAGTAGATTTAATGGCGGATAATTTCTGATCCATAGAAATATACACACCATGCTGATTCCAGTAGTTCGCAAATACTAAATTTATCTTGGTGCAACATTGCTCCAATTGGTTTATAGGCAAGGGATACTGTGCTCTCATTGCTGAATAGAATTTCCATTAATTTTGAGACCCGATTGAGAGCTGGACCATCTATTTTAAAATCAAAGGGAGAGTAGCAATAAGTTCCCTTGTCGCAGGATTATGGTACCATTTTTAGCTAAATTTAGGGCTTCCTGTAGATTTGTGAGTGATGAATCTCTGTATTTGTGAATATCCCATACTGTGTACTCTGACTAGCTGGTAGTCTTTAAGGTTAATCATTTTACTATTCAGCTGGAGATTAGGATTTAGATGTATAAACTAGAGTATCATAAGGGCTTTATCTAGATTCAGGGATTTAAGTAAAATGTGAAAATATTTGATTTTTTTTCTTTTAAAATATGTAGCTTTATTTTTTAAGGACATTTAGGTCTATGAAGGGAAGAGCTTTGGGGTTAAAGTCATTCTTTTAAGGCATGGTTAAACTGCATTTTTTATCCAGAGGGGGTTCCGTATTTGATTTCTGGGCATGAAGTTAGCAATTTTAATTAATCTGCTAGCATGTAAAACTCTATAGTACAGTTGTATATCTGGCAAACCAAAACCTCCTTTATCTTTGGGAGGGGTAAGCCTTTGATAGGACACTAACTGACTTTGGATACCAAATGAACTTAGCAAAAGCTTTATGGATTTTAGAGAAAAATATATTGGGGGTTAAGGATAGAGATGCATGAAGGAGAATTTTAAGGGGAATGTTCATCTTAATAATGGAGGTTTTGGATAGCATTGGAAGTTTCATCTGTTGCCATCTAGTCATGTCTTGTGATATTGTCCATAGATTTGTTATTTGGAGTGTAGTATGGAAGGCGAAGAGTGGTCGTAATAAACCTCTAAATATTTGCAGGAGTATACCATATGAAAGGGAAAATCTGGAAGATGTACTCAGCTTCTGGATTAATAAGGAAAATGCAGGATTTATTTTTATTAATTTTATAATCCGATATATGTGCAAATGTACTCAATGTGATTAATTTTTTGGTGTCTGATAATGGATGTTCAAAATATATATTCAGATCGTCCCAAAATGTGGTCAGACTAATTTTGGTATCTAGAATTTTGGGAATTGAGTGGTTTGTTTTTTGTATTAGGGATAAGAAGAATGATTCTAGGTATAAGTTAAAGAGAAGGGGGAAAAAGGGGACACCCTTGCCTGGTTCCATTTGAGATTTATCGGCTGCGACCATTTTAGATAAATAAGCAAGTATAGGAGCCGTTATATAAATATTTGATAATATTAATGTACTCAATGGGTATATCAAAGTGCGATAGCACTGTGAACAGGAAGTTCCAGTTAACCCTATCAAATGCTTTCGATGCATCCAGAATCATGGCATGTCTAGGATTTATGTCCTTCTTGGTAAGACTGATAATAGTTTCCATTGTTGAAGTGTTATCCCAGGTGTGTCGGTTGGATATGAATCTTGCTTGTTCTTCAGAGATAAGGAAGGGGATCACCTTTTTAAGCCTTTCAGCTAATATAAATAACATTTTTATATCAATGTTTGTAAGTGAGATTGGTCTGTAGTTGTTGGGATTCGATTTGTCTAAGTTATGTTTGGGAATTAGGATGGTCTTGGAGTGATTGATATAAAGGTCCAATATTCCATTAATATAAATACTATTGAATAGCTTAAATAAAATGGGAACAAGGGCTTCTTTACAGGTTTTATAGAAATCAAGGGAATAACCGTCTGGGAGGACATTGACACAATTTTCATTTTTAACACTACACAATAAGGCTGAAATATTACTCTAATTGAAACATCTGGAAACTAGTTTAGTAATGGCTAGTTTACTGTGAAGTTTAACTACATGTTTATGATCAATTACGTGGACAAGGGAAATTCTTTATCTTATTTAATTCAAGTAATGAGTTTTAGTACTCAGCTTTAAGTACTTGTGGCTAGTGGTTTATCATCTTAATGGTTTATTCTTTATTTTTAATATTGAATCTTCAACTGTGTCCATATTTTGTTGGATAACTGTTAAGAACTAATACATACTATTGAAGTACATTAAAGTTCTTTCACTCCAAGTGTAAACAGCATATTCTTATTTTGTTGCTTCTGATTAACGTTTGCTAGTGATACCATAAACTGGAAAAGGTGTGGTGTTGACGTTAATTACCATTTACTTCCCATTCTGGATAACAGTACACGTGTTAGCACACAAGTACAAAATAATTCTGATCAAGTTTCAATTGCTCCTGAGAAGATTGTACTGAAAAGACACTGGGTTCAGCTTCAAGTAGATGAAACCCAGGAAAGCCATTAGGTGTGACCTAGATTCATAACTGTACTGTAAAAACAACTCGAGCGCGTGGCAGAGCCTGAATTTTTCCTGAAGCAGTGGTGCATATTTACCATATAATCTTAAGGACAACAGCCTTTTTGTGTTGACTGCTAGCAGAGCTGAAAGTAAAAAACATATTGTTGGTTCGTGCATCACAGTTATTTTTGTAAGTAGCACTTTCATCTTACCTATTTTCTTTTCTTGCCTAGGGATTTAGCAATGCTCAAGTCTGAAATATTTATCCTCTTCTGTCAGTCACTTTTGTCACACCATCCCTTCTTGAGTATTTATGCCAATTTCTACTAATTTTCTTTCTACATCACCTATTCTTGAGCATTTTAATCTTCCTAACCCTTGTACACTATTTCCATTAAGTTCTGTCTAGGTTAGCTTCCTTAAACCCACCTGGGGGGGTTGAATTCCTATATGGTGGTCCTGAGAAAACAGAAGGGAGGCATTGTATAGCACAGCCAAGTGAAATTAGGACTCCAGTTAAGTGGCATCACAGTGGATCTGTAGCAAAGGGCACTGCCTCACAGGTAAATATTCAATTTAATAGTAAATATTGGTTTCTATCTGTAAGAAATCTGCATGTTTTCCCATGGTGGGTTTTCTCTGGATATTCCAGCTTCCTCTGACCTTCCACAGCAACACGCACACAGACTGGTTTACTAGCTACTCTTAATTGTTCACATATACCGCTATTGTCAATCTAGTATGGTAGACAACCCACTTCCTTATTGTACCTGGTGTTCATCTTATTTCAATGCATGTTGTCTTCTCATCTAATTTATAGTCAAATGAAACCACTCTTTCTTATCCTCTGTACAAAATGTTCCTTTAAATTCATGAGATTCATAAAATTTGCAATCCCTGAATACCATCTAATTCATCAGCTGCTTCATCACTTGCGTTTTACTGAAATACACCATTAAAGTGTTTTTATTTCTCCTTCACCTTTCAATCTCATCTTAAAAGCAAAATAATCCTAATGTATCTTTGCAACCAGTATTACAGCTGTGCTACAATCTTGTACAGGACATGGAGCATTCCTTTGTTAATCATTTCCTTATCAGATGTGCCTTCCCAGTTAAACAGACTATCCAAATCATGTGCTCTTTACACATATCAGTAATTCAGCAGACTAAGAGCTACAGCTTGTCCTTGTTGACTCATTTTCTCCAGTGGAGTTCTAGAAGTTTGCACTCTAATTTCCAATAGGCGAAGCCTATGCTTTTTGATAAAATCAAATGATGTCCTCATATTTCAAACACATGTTCATATTTCTGAAACCAAAAGAGGTTCAAATGAAGTGTCAATGGCAAATGTTTCAGCACAAACTAATTTTATAGTGGAAGTTCTAAGTCTTAAACAGGATTTTATAAGTCATAGTAAACATGCAAACAGTTTGTAATGTTTTGTAAACAACTTAATGTCTCAGCAACCACTTAAGTTACACACATACTGTCAAGCATTTTGTTCATCCATCTTAGAGCTTTCATGTGAGTCTAAGCAGTTATGTCTGTGCAACTTAGATGGAAAGATATTAGATGCATTTGAAATTTGACAAAAATAAATACTACGTGAACTAAAATCTCTATCTGCACTACACAAAGGTAGAATATAAACACGCGTTTGTCACTGTATAGGGTTTAAGATGAAATCTTTTAATACTCTTTATGTAGCAAAGTTTTGAAATAACTAATGCAAACATGAATAAGCAATATTTGACACCTTGAAGCGTCAGTAGGATGCAACTGTAGAAAAACCTACAGGCCATCATCCAGATGTAATGAGTTAAGAGTGGTGGATAGCTATTCTACATTTAGGTCCTCAGACATTACCATGTCACATGAAAAACTTCAGCAAATATCAATGATGCTTTTTTGGCAATCCTTTTGCCTCTTCTGTGGTTCCAGCTGGCAGACCATGCGTGTCCAAAAACAACTAGGTTGTATCTGGCCTCTTCTTTGGCTACACTGCATGGGTTATGTTAGACACATTTTTCACCTTGTCAAGATAAAGGAAGTGCATAGTATCTCTGTTGTAAAGCTGACAGTTTAAATTTAAAATGGTTTTATTTTTTTCAAAGGGTGATGACAGATGCATGTTTTGGCTTATGGGGTCTGGCAGACACTTGGTAGGTAAAATATTTCTCTTACATTCTCAACAAGTTGCATGCTTGTAATCAAATCTTGGCACTGGTTCCATCAGCGCTCCTGCAAAGACTGGTTTTCATGGAGAAATGAGCTACGAATACAAAGCAACATATGCACAGCAATAGAAATCCCAGTATTAGACCATTCATAAGTATGCATGAATTTGTTACATCTCCAGTGGTGTAATTGCTAAATAGATTAAATGGTAGATCCAATGATGTTTGGATTACCATTCCACAATAATCAGTTTGTCATATGAAGAACTGGACTTAGTTATTTGATGGAATTAAATAGACAATGCTATATATACTGCAAGTATTTAAGCAACAGTTCACCTCAGATGGAAGGTTATAGTAGGCAGGGCAAGACCTAGGCAAAATCCTATAGGTATTTGTGTGGATTATGATTGTACCAGCCCTTTTGAAAAAGGGAGAAAACAGAAATGTAGTACACTTTCTTAAAGCAGCAGGTGGCGACTATTTACTTTTTCTAAAGTTTTATTATTCATTTTATATTTAAAGTTACTGAATTATTCATTATAGTTAACTGGGAAAGTTGGACTGTGAATTGTCCATTTTCATTGTAGTACCAGGTTGAAAGGCTCCACAAAATTACATGAATGCATAATCAATAAACAAATTTTACAACAGAGTTTAAAAATTGTTTACATTGTATACAAATAAATTCAGGTTAAGGTATTTACCTTAAAGACATAAGGTGCAGGGTTGGAGTCTCACAGGGGGTAATTGGCTAGGCTTAAAATGGCCCACAAGAGCTGTTAGCCTAGTACTAATCTATGAACCTCAGATTAAGAATTTGGCTACTTTCTAGTAGCATGAGGACAGTTTAGATTTATAACTAGTGCAGGTATTTGTTAGCAAACAGGAAGCAGATTGTAGTTTTGGATGAAGGGAGGCTGATGCTGAGGTCAGCATTGTATTGTCAAATGCTGCTCAGTCCAGTAGAGGCAGTCAAATTTTTGATGAGTTTTATTAATAGCTTTTCATACATGGGGCTTAGACCCAAGGTAGTCATCAATTATGACTCCTTGGGATTTGGTTTTGATTATGGTCTTGTTGCAGGAGGAGAAAGAAATTTCATGTGTCGTGTTAAGGAATTGTTTCGGCTTGTACAACATAAGTTAAGACTTTACTAGGATTGAGACTGAATTAAAAGCTTTAAGATGAGATTTATTGGCAGTAAGGGAATCTTGGGTAATCTGAGATTAATTGGCAGTAAAGGAATCTTGGGTAATCTGAGATTAATTGGCAGTAAAGGAATCTTGGGTAATATGAGGTTTATTTAGTTAAGGGGCACACCAGATTATGGTTGAACCATCAGCATACTGTATACAAATGAGCAAGTCTGGTGATGGTGTACATTTCTATAGAAGGGGCAAGCACAGAGCCTTGAGGTACACCAACAGAGATGGCTTGGAATGATGAAATATAAAAACTAATTAGCTGGTCTCCCTGTAAAAAAGAAGCAACAGTGTGTGAAAAAATAAATAAAATTCAGATAATTTGTAAAGGCATTTTAAAGAAACCTGGACATATGAAAGAAAAAAGATCTAATTTGGTGTAATATTTATGCAAAGGAGAAAGCCAAACTAATCAATACAAATAAAGCAGCAAAAAGAAGAGAAGAAAGAAAGAGAAATAAAAGGCAGATATAAAAAAAAAAATACACTTGGGGGGGAAATGAAAGAAAAAATGTTGTGGAACTTAAACACACACAACAGATGCTGAAGTTTGTGAAATGAAGGATTTAAGTTAGAAAGTTGTAGAACAACAGATGATAACCTGCTGGAACAATAAGCCCAAATTAAGGAGAAACAGCTGGAGTGGAAAGCATCTGACCGCTACACGCATGAGGATATTGAGGATATTCTCAGTCAGAAACCAGAAAAAATAGGAAAAGGTGGTAAAAACTGCTGTGGCAATGCTGGTATGTGATGGCTCTGTGAGTTTCCCTATAAGGAGAAATAAATGATGAATGATGAAGATGATGTATGAAAGCTGAAAGAAGGAACAAATTTTGACAACTTTCTTTAGAAGAAAAACAGAAACAATAAAAATAAAATGTGAAAAAAAAAAAAAAAAAAAAAAAAAAAAAAAAATTGAGAGATAGATGATAGATAGAAGAATAACAAAATTATTGCTAAACTAAAAATAAAAAACACTATCAAACAGAGTAGTCAATACTTTTAATAGAAATATATATATAATAGTACTATATTACTATATTACTAAATTATAACAGATAGCCTTACTAGAAGAGGGAAGGAAAGAGGAGAGAAAAGGAAGGAAAAGGATTCAAAAGAAAATTGTAAAAAAAATAAAAGTCAGAAAAGAATTTTAGAAGAGGCACAGGAGGAAAAAGATCACTTAAAGAAAGTAAAAGAAAATAAAAAAAAAAACAGAATTTGATAAAAAACCCAACCCAGCATAATAAAAGAAATAAAACATAAATTAAAGCATGAATAGAAACAACTTGGAAGATATGAAGATGAACAAAGGAAAAAAGGAAAAGAAGAAAAAAAAAGTAAAAAATAAAAAAGAAAAAAAAAACAAAAAAATAAAAACAAAAAAAAAAAAACAAAAATCAAAAGAATGAAAAAAAGATATGATGTGAGATGGAAAGATGGGATGAGCATTTACAGGAGAAGATGATACATGGAGGCATGGGAGGAATCCTCCTCCCTCTCCTTGAGGGAAGGAATCCCACCTCATAAAGGACAACTATAAAAGAAAAGAAAAGAAAAACAGGAGGAGGGAAGTAGAGGAAATGGCTCAGGATGGATGACAAGCAAGCTCTAGCAAGCCTGAACAAGCAAATCCACCTCCAAATGAAAAAAAAAGCAAAGCAATCTAAAAAAATCTAAAAGGAAAAAAAACTCCAAAAGCAACACATCTACTATAAAGAGAATAAAAAGCTTTCTGCTATGTCTGGTGGGTTGCAGGACCAACCCAGATCTGCTCAGAACTGGTAGTCAAGGACACCCACACACACAAGTATAGAAATAAAACCAACCTGTTCCCCAGTAAAAATAAAAAAAAACCAACTCCTCTGTAGCCCAACAGTAAACTCAGAATATCCCAGTCTCTGCTCCCCTTAAAAAGGCAAAAAGCAAGTCATACACACCCCAGAGGCAATCCCCAGCATCCCCCAGGGTTCAGACAGGCAGCACCATTAGCAGGAACATTCAATCTCAGGGCAGGAACTTGCAGCAGTACCAGCTTCATCCAACCAGCAGAGAAGTGGGCATCAGCTAACAGTGGAGAACAGCTACTTGAAGCATCCCACTGATGTGAAGCATCCCACTGATGCAGGGACTGGATGCCTGATCACCCTACTAATCTGGACATTAACTGTGGTGACAGGAGAGGATTTTGCAACCTCCAGATTCACACTGATCATGATCAGACAAGGGAGATCAAGGTGAGTGAGATTTTGGTGACTCAGACCCGGTCAAGGGGACCATCTTTGGCCCCATCAAGGACCACAGCTGACAAAGGCCAGCCTACTCGACCCTCTATTCCCCACTCCCTAATTATTCTCTAAACACCCATAATAATACTATTCTCACTCACGAGTAATAGATAACCAAATGAACTATACCACCTCAGAACCCAACTGGCTTACTGATAGAAACCTCAAACTGATAGAACCTAATCAAGTACCCCAGAATAGGTAGCAGTGTCTTGTAATGTTGGTGTTTGACCAGGTGCTGGGACAGCTGCACAAGTTGGGCTATGCTTCTTTTGGGATAGCCAAGTCTTGTGGGCTATGCTATGACATGTTTCTATCAATATGGACATCCTCCAAGAGGGTCTCACCCAAACAAATGACTGGTGCCAGAAACATGGCCTCAAACTGAATGTCAAAAAATGCATCATACCTTTTGGGGAGAAAAACGTCCCCACATATCACCACATCAAAAAGGCACTAAGCACACAGTCGTGAGGGACTTGGGAACCCAAGTTGATAGCAAACTGACTTTTGCCACCATATTGCCTCAGCTGTATGGAAAGCTTTCTACATGGCCCACCTCATTAGTAAGGGTATCTCATTCAGGGACAAGGTGGTCATAACATCCCTGTATTACAAAATGATGTAATCAATTAACAATTGGAGGGCAGCCTCCCACAGGTATAAAAACGTATATTAGCTTTCTTGTTGATCTGAGGAAGTCCTGATACCAGTGGACGAAAATGCGCACCATGTTACTATTCAGTAATGCCTTTTCGTGGTACTCAGCTCTAAAAACTTCTTTAATATCTGTGAAGTTGTGGGCTTTGGCTTGTTATCAGTATGGAAGAGGAAGCTGGAGCCAAAACTGCACTGGGCAAACTACTGAAGCTGCAACATTCTTTTACAGCAAGCACTGCAAACCAGAGACTTTCAATGGGCATGGCACCTCCTAATGGTGCTTTTCAAGCTTTTAATTTTGAAAGGGAAGGAATAAGCCATTTTATTCACTATTCAGGTGATTCTGGTATTACTACGGTGCAACGAATGCATCAGGAAGACGCGGACATCACCGGCATTTCCAATGCTTCTGGCTCTCAAGAAAGCAATGCAAGGTTTCTGGACAGAAATAGGATTAACAGCAACAATACAGAGATGCATCAATGGCTGATAAAGGACTTTATGTGGTCCAGATGGATTAGTAATGCCAGAGATGACCAAATAAGCTTAGAGCAACAATTCAAGACTTTTGGAGATCTAGTATTTAAACACAGAAAGCTGCAATTGGAGTCAAGCTACCTGAGGGAGTGTTTATGGTTGGAAAATTCCAAAAGGCCTCCGTTTATGGAAATAGCCCACAGGTTTGATTAAAGACTCTGTTTTAGATAAAGATTAAAGACTCTGTTTTAGATAAAGACCTGCTTGCTCTTTTTAACAGACATGGATGTGAATGTTTGGAACGGTTAGTGAAATACTATGACAAACAAATGAACATTATGCTTCTTAATACAGAAACTATTAATGAAAGCATTAAAAGTGATTCGTTGTTTGAAAGTAGACTGCTTGAATTTCATGAAATTTGAGAGGAAGAAGAGACTGATATTGATATGCTCAAATACAAAAAAATGAAAAAATTATTAAGACTGTTTCGAGTATGAAAACAGTATTGCTCATCCCCCACCCCTACAACAGGAAGTAGGAATTCACATGTGGTTAATGGAATTGAATTCAATTATGTTAATGTATGGTTTAATGATACGAATACTAGTTTTTATGAGCAAGACAGCCCTTTAGGGAATCCCCCACCGAGACATTTCCAGAGGTTGAGGGACAGGGATCAGAATGTGAGAACCCAAGTTAATACCAACAGACCAAAGGGAACAAATGACATCTTATTCCAGGGGCAGGAGGAGACAGAGGGGTGGAACATGGACGAATGGTTCAAACAGGGTGAAACAACAGGAGATGGAATTAAACTCAAACTTAATTATTAGTAATGATTTAGGTGATTTCTGGATTTTTAATTACAGCAGTTTAGAAGTGAATGCAACACAGGCCAACTTGTTTGAAAGGGGTTTGACATTTGTACCCTCTTCTTATATTAAATTGGAAGAGGCACTGTTACAATTAAAACTGTTGTAAGAAATGTTAACTTTCCTTTTTCTTTAAGAATTCTCAACAGTTAGAAAGGAACCCGGTTAAACTGAAGAGACCTAGTACTTCAAACCCACCCCATACCCAACAGTCTTAATGTTTGAAAAACTGAATTTAATGGCTTTCTTTTACAGAGAAAAATGACTAATAAAACAGATGAGAACTTAAGAGCATCAGAGTTAGCCTTACTTAAAAAAATTATAAACAAACAGGTCAGGGTGATATAACATGACCGGGGGGGGTGGTTTGGTTGTTATGGACAAAAATGATTACATAGATGAAATGCTGAACCTTTTACATTTATACACCTACAAAGAGGCATCTATTAAGGAGTTGAATACTGCCTACCGGAAAACAGACCTAGCATTAGAGGACATGGTTCTGAACAACCAGATCACAAAACAAGAACCTAGATTTTTGTATATGGAAAGTCCAAAGCCACCTGCAATTTTTGGAATTCCACAGTTCACAAGTACTTGCACAATCCTCCGTAATGTCAGATAGCCGATTCTAAAGCCTCAAACTTTCTGCATAGTCAAACATATTGACTTTTATACTAAGGGGGTGCTGGATATGAACCCTGTTTTACTTAAAGACTTAAGGGATTTCTTAACCAGAATTACCAATGACCTGTTCAGAGAAGAGCTGATCAGTAACAATTGATGTCCAGGATTTGTTTTGTCATACCCCACAAGATAGGGTTAGCGTGGTGTTATGAATATCCAAGAGCCAACTTAAACCTTAGCAATAATAGGGTGGATGTGTTGACAGAACTAAGGGAAAAAGTTTTGATAAATAATTACTTAACTTTTGAGGGGCAATTTTTAGGCAGAAAACTGGGGTAGCTATGGGGGGCAGCATGTGCCTCCATATTGACTAATACTGTTTTGTCCTATTGGGAAAGAACCTTTGTGTTAAATTCAGACTTCAGAGAGTGCTGGCTGTTTTATGGCGCTTCTTGGATGATATGATCCTGTTTTGGAATGATACAGCCAAAATTGCAGGACTTTGACTATCTACATTCCACTACAGATTTCCTAACCTTTACTATGGACATCCAGGGACATTCAGTGCACTATCTTGGTATCCATCTTAAGAAATGTGCAAGTAAGTGGTTTGATTCTATTGTATAATCGAATGACTAGTTAACTCCAATTCTTCCCTGCACATGGACAGTATGCATCCCTTACACCAAAAGAAATCAGTAGTCAAAGGACAATGTGTGAGGATTTTCATTATGGTTTCCGGTGAAGATGATTTTCAGGTAGAGATGTCCAACCTTAGGGCAATGTTCAAAAGTTGTGGTTACCCTGATGGATTTTTGAACATTGATTTTTGAACATTTTTTATTTTTTGGGAAGTTATTAGAAAAAGGAGTACTGGTTATTTTTCTCCATTAGGAAAAGGGCAGGGTACCATTGCAAGAGTTGAAAGAGAATTGAAGATTGAACCAAATGAGGTAGGCAGTTTCCAATGTGGGTTAATTTTACTTTACACAGGTCAAATTGAAGGCCTGAAAGAAACAGTGGAAAGGAACTGGTCTATATTTTCTACCAACAATGATCATCAGAATACATACAGTAGAACCAAAATCTATGGTGATATACAAGATGGACCCCTGTTTTAAGAGGTTATTGGAAAGATTAAACTCCAATAAACCAACTGGGAAAATGTCCAAATATGGCAGTTAGAATTTTTGCAGGTTCATGTTTGAAGGGTCCTTCATTGTAGTGCCCAGCTTTGGAAAGGTTCACCTCAATCATAGATTCCTATGTTGTAGTAAGGAAGTGATTTATTTGGCCCTCTGTACAGAATATTCCACACTTTATACTGGGAAAATTATGAGAACATTAAGACAGAGGGTACATGAACATCAATATATTAGAAAGGACGATGAGCATCATGCATTGGCAGAACATGTTAAACACCCTGGACACTCATTTAAATCGTGTTCCTGACCAGACTGAATGGGGGGGGTCCTGTGGAGGACTATTTAGAATACCTAGAATTGAGGTGGCAACTAAAAACTAAAGCCACCGAGCCCCAGGATTAAACGATACTGTTTATTACCAATTTACTTAGACAAAAGTCATCTTATTATTAATTTCCAATTTTAAATTAGACTTGCAAACTTCAACTTTCTAAATGAAAAAAATGTTTTGTTTGGATAAACAGAAGGAAGCATGTCTTTTGCTAACCATGAAGACCATTATCTAATCATTTATTTACTGAACTTGTGTACAGTTACATAGAATAACACCGCTACCTGATTAAAGAAGTTAGGGTGTCAAAATTGTTTGGGTTATTTTCCTTACTGTGGATGGGTTTATACGGTGTTTAACCCAGTTGATCATTGTTTTAATGTGTTTCCTTTTAGTCTGTTTTACTGTTTTTATATGGGGGAGTGTGGATTTGTAATAGTTAAATTATGAAATGATGTAATTAACAATTGGAGGGCAGCCATCCACAGGTATAAAAATTAATATCTGCTTTTGTGTTCTGAAGAAACCCCGATACCTGTGGACAAAAAAAAGTGTTCAACTTGCGTTGCTATTCAATAAAGCTATTTTTGCAACATTCAGCTTTGAAGACTAATATCTGTTGTTAAGCTGTGAGCTTGTATTGCTCAGGCTGTGGATTGTATTTCATTACTGAAACCAAGTAGAAATTCCTTAAGATTCCAAGAACAGGATAAGTTATTTCTTACACTTATTTCACTGAACTGCACTCCTGAAACGCTTATAATTGTGCTATACAGTTGATCTACTACATTTTGCACTGTTATAAAGCTTTTTTTTATTTTCACTGCATTTATGTCCTGTTTTATACTGTTTTAACTGCATTTTTCATTGCTAGATGCGGTTTCATTACTCTACTTGCATGTTTACTGAATTACTTAACTGTACACTGCATTTTCATACCAAGAGTTATATTTTCTTTGAGTGCTCTATCTGAGCTTTTCTGTGTATTTTTTATTTTTTGAGGTTTCTGTGTTCTACAGCTAGGAACTGTAATAGTGTGCATTACTATAATTGTCAGTTTACAGTTAAAAGCTTTCTCTAGAGTCTGCTTGCTTCTTGATCTGTTAAAACTTTCATTTAGTGGATACAGCTAGGAACTGTCATTTTTTCCACCCACCATCCCTAGTGTTGTGGTGTTTTTATACTTGGTGGCTTTGCAGTTGCCCATCCGTACTGTGACACTCCTCCCAGTCTAGTGTCATTAGTTCATTCAATCTAATAGAGAACATCTGTGAAGGCCAACCCGCTCAGATTCTTAATGTTGAATTAACTTCTGTTCCAGCTTTCTCCACTTCCACTCTTACTGAAAAAAAAAATTCTAAGCTTGCTTCCCCCCTTTCCTGTGGCAGGTATTGTCCAAATATGTATTTGCTGTGTCCAGGACTGTTTGTGAGCTCCTCAACCCCTCCCTCCCACTTAACTAGGGTTAAATATTCCTGGCGCCATAAAGTCTACTCTTCAAATTTCCCATTGCAACTAGCCAGCTTTTTAGTTTTAGCATTCAAATCTCTTTCTTTGAGCTCAGCACTTTTTCAGAAGTCATTGTAAGCACTAAATAAGGTACAAATTACTACAGCACTCAACTTTCCTCACTTGTCTAGAGGAAAACAGTTTTTAGTACTTAAGTACCTATTCAGGCAGGTCTAAAGGTCAGCTCCCAGTGTTTTCTCTTGTCTACCTGATGAATCTGGGCATCTTGGGACAATGCAGCAATTGCCTCATGTACACAAATGACCCTCTCCTCCTACCACCCAACACTATGACCTGTGAGAGATGTACCTATATAGCCACACTGGAAGCAAAGCTCTCTTCACCAAAGGCTGGACTCGACAGTCAAGAGGAGAAGGTAAACATCTGCACCGCACCACACGTCTCAGTCTTTCAAAACCTGCACCACCAAAACACACACAGAAGCACAAAACACACACCTACATTTGCGGAGGCTCTCTGTAAAAATCTGCCCAAACAACAGAGACCTCCAAAGCAGAAATGCAAGCAACCTCCACCACCCAACACAACCCAAATGACACCTAGCCCACATACTCAATGTGCCACTCAACTACAGCACATAAGGCATAACATACCCAACACTCTAGTCAAAGGTGACTCTATAGTCAGGCACACTGATGTTCCACTCACCAAGCTAAACAAGGAAAAAGTTACTGTCAGCTGCCTGTCAAGTGCCAGGATCCGCCACATAACACACTCCGGTCACTCCACAAGTACAAATATGACACTGCCATTGTCCATGTTAGTGTGAATGACCTGAGACGTACCTCCCTGGACTACATGAAAGAGACATGGAGGAGCTCTCCGATCTTGTAGCCCAGGCAGGTATAGCCCTAGCAGTAGCATCTTGCCATCACCCAGAATGATACCAGAGTACAAGGACAAAATGATTGACTTTAATAACTGGCTAAGCTTCTGGTGTCATTCTAAGGGAATCCAGTATCTGTCTGCCTGGGATGACATACTCGACAGACCACACTGCTTTGCCAGAGATGGCCTGCACCTGTCGCCCTTGGGATTCTGGATACTGGCAAAGACTCTTGCCGCCCCTATAGTGCCTTTTTTAGGCAAGGTTCAAATGACAAATACACCACCGTAACAGGTATAAGCAAGCAAAATTTGAGGATAATGCTTCTCAATGCTGGAGGTCTAAACCTCAAAATGCACTCACTCGAGGCACTCCTTAAAATGGAAAACATTGACATCTGTGCAGTGACTGAGATCTGGTTCAAAGCTCCAGAGAGCACCCCTGCATTACCAGGCTATAATTCACACTACACCTTTCAGACCGAAACACTAAAGGTGGAGGTCTGTCCATATTTGTTAAGGATATCCACACCTCCAAGCTAGTTGCTCAGCATAATGCATCCGAGATTATCCAAATTCAACTAACTCTGGGCAAAACTGCAATCCAGACTGTAGCATGCTACAGACCCCCCCACCATACCCCAGGATCCCCACTCCTTTTCTTGAGGCACAGGAAAATATTAAGGTACAACTCAACACTGTAATAATGGGTCATTTCAACTACCCTACCATTAACTGGGAAATCTACTTGTGTACCAAATCTGGTGCTCCATACCAAAGGTTAGCTCCTCATTGGTCAGATCCGACCACAAGCTAATGACCCTATGCATCCACATTCTGTTCCCACCCCCCATTAGGGAATCTGTAAAAAATGTCTCCAAATCCAACTTGACGCTTCTTAAGTGGCAAATGTCACGACACCCATGCAGATGGAAAATAGAGGTACAATTGCTGAATCCTACACAAATGCACTTTAAAAGCACTTACATGAGTGCATGGATCATGCTTATCCCTATCAGAACCAAGATGCTATCCTCCAAAAAAAGGAAGCCAATCTGGTGGTCTTCTGCCATAAACAAACTCTACAACAGAAGAAAGAAACTGTTGCAAAAAAGAGCAAAATACCACAATTGGAGGAACTCCCTGGTCAGCTTCAGTAAGAAGCTGAGATCCCTCAAAATCCTCCAAAGCTAGTTATGAAAACAAAATAGCCACCGATTCTAAAGACAACCACAAAGCATTCCATAGCTACATAAAGAATCTCAATGGCAACACTCACATCTGCTCTGAGTTACAGCACAATGACACTAAATATACAGAACCAATTGATATTGCCAACATCCTGGCAGATGGGTTCAGTGCTAACTTTACCCCCCCTACCCCCTTTAAAGGCCCATCTTTATACCAGAAGAATGCAAACTTCCTGTAATCATGGCTGCACAGGTAAAAACCTTACTCTCCAAAGTTAAGAACACTGCATCCATGGGACATGACAACATCCCAGGCTGCCTTCTACACAAACTACAGAATGAACTGACACCCCACCCAAGTACCATGTTCAATCATAGCCTCACCTCAGGCTTTGTGCCCATTGAATGGTGCACCATGACAGTCATCCCACTCCACAAAGGGGGGGGGGGTGGGCCACAACAGACCCCGGGAACTACATCCCCATTAGCCTGGAAAGCCTGGTCTGCAAGGCCACGGAATGTATCATGGAAATCAAACAAAGACATTGGAGATCTCCAAACTCTGGACCCCACACAGCTCTTGTTTGTAAAAGGCAGATCATGCCTCCTAAACCTAGTAGACTTCTTCAAAGTAGTCACCAAAGCCATAGATGAGGATAAGATGGTTCACACAGCCTATCCAGATCTTGCCAAGGTGTTAAACACCATCCTTCACTCTGGAATTATAAACTCACTAAACTAGGTATAAATCCATATGTCAAAAGATGGGTTACCAATTGGTTGACTGACAGAACCCACACTGTGAAAGTTGCAGACTCCAAATCAGACTTCAGACTAGTGACAAATGGAGTACAACAGGGTTCAGTCCTGGGTCCTTTCCTGTTTAGCTACTTCTCTGAAGTACAGGCTAACACAGAAGGTCTCTGGCTAACTAAATTCACAGATAACTGCAAACTAGGAGCCATAATCAAAACTCCTAATGATGTGGACATCCTACAAAAGGGCCTCACTGAGACAGATGCCTGGTATCAAAGCCATGGTCTCGAGCTCAATGCCAAAAAGTGCATAGTCATCTCCTTTGGTAAAAACTCTATACCCATGAACTACCACATATGCGGTAGTCTACTTAACACCAAAAGTGTGATGAGACCTTGGCCACAAGTGGACAGTAGTCTCTCCTTTGATAATCACACCACCACAGTGGTCAGGAAATCCTTCTATGTGGCACACCTCATCACAAAAGGTTTCTAATCCAGGAAAAAAGAGGTCATTGTTCCCCTCTACTCATCACTCATTAGACCCATTATAGAGTACAACATCCATTTTGGTATGCACCTCAGAAGACATCCAACAAATGGGAAGGCCACAAAAATACCTCACAAAAAGAGGATTAATGGCCTCACTTAGATGCCTTACGCAGACAGACTCAAAAAACTCCAGCTTTACTCAGTCGTATAATCGCCTACTCAGAGGCGATCTCTGCCTAACATACAAAACTATGTCAAAGCCAGAGCTGTTGGACATGCTCCACTTAAAGAAATCCCAATCCCTGCGAGCTACACGCTCCAGGGACCTAAACCTTGTCACCACAATAAACAGAACATGCTGGAGGGATAGATTCTTGTCCCAGAGACTTTCCATACCCTGGAACAGACTACCTTATCTATGTCAAACAGAGCTCCTCATTAGCACTATTCAAGAAAAATCTTGATGATTCAATGGGTACTAGGAAATTCACCCCGGGGATCACTTATGTGGTTCTGCTTGACATGGGCACAGGAAAATAATTTTCCTGGGTGGAAAAAGCCAAGTACTCTTTTGGCTTGGCTTGTATAGGCCCTAGGGCCAATATCCTATTACCTACCTATAAACCTATGCTTTGGCTTGCTATCCCTGTATTTTTCCCTTATAAGACTTATTGAATAGAATGTTCCTTTCATCATGTACCTTGCAAAGCACATGCAGCAGCTGGAGAGACCACAGAAAGTCCTCACCCAGAGATTCCAGGGCCTCAAACATCTACCCCACACAGATTAGCCTTATATCCCTCTACTCAGGTCTCCTAAAGACTCCTCTGAGATTACCTCTTTCTGGTATACCAAGCAATCTCAGACCCCACCACTGATGGGACTGCTGTGTATCCACAAGTCAAGCTCCACTCAAGTAACCCAAAGGAGACACCTCAACCTGGTCTAAGACATCAATAGGACTTGGTGGTGGTAAAGATTTGTGTCCCAGAGACTTCCTCTTTTGTGGAATAGACTCCCTCTCCATGTGGAGTACCTCGTTAAACCTTTATAAACCCAACCTGGATAACTGGTTGTGGAACAGAAAATACAACCCTGCGATTCCACCTATGTCCCTGCTGGACAGTGGTATAGGGTGCTGACTTGTTGGAACATGGGCTAAATTCTTGGCTAGGCTTGTAAGGGCCTCAGGGCCAATAGCCTAGTAACTTCCTATGAAATAACAGCCAGAGAAATAAAGAAAAACTGTAAGTGTAAAACTCCAGACCCAGATGCAGTATGCAACTTCTGGCTAAAATTATCATCATCATAATAAAGATTTAATTCTGAGTAAAAACTACTTGTATGTGAATTCCAAACAAACACCAGCACGGTTGACAGGAAATATGATACTCCTCCTTAAGAGTGAGCCTACAAACTATCATAAAAACTACAGACCAATAACTCAACTTCAGACAATGTACAAATTATACACTAGAATGAGACAGTTTGTCATTTAGAAAAAAAATAATTTATGGCAATATTACAAAAGGGTAAAAAAAGAAAGTCATATGAAACAAAGTACTGTTTATTTTTAAATAAAAGCCATAACAGAGAACTGCAAAATGGGGGAGAATGAAAGTACGGCATGGAGAGGCTACAAACAAGCATTTCAGGTCATCCCACATTCTTGGATAAATGAGTGCTAACAGATGTATAAGATACACTCTATATTGTTAACTCACACTACAGTGACCATGAAACAGTGGCAAACCACTTAGCAGCTAAGTCATAAGTAAAGAACAAATCATCATCCAAGGAATAAAAATTCAAAGGGGGATTTTTCAGGGCAACTTTCACATCCACTCTTGTTTTGCATTTAACACATTAAGCTGTCTACTTAACAGATTAGGTCATGATTACAATTTGGCTGCTAGAAAATAAGCAATTATAAACAACTTTTTGTGGATAATTTGAAACTATAGAGCTCATCAGATGAGCTAAAACAAAGATCTGGATTGAATCTGAACTAAACCCAAGACATCCACTATGTTAAAAAAAAAAGTTTATTTTAAGCTTGCATTTCACTGTTTGAATTGACTTTTAATTGCTGCTTGACTTCTATTGTTTTTGCTGCTGTGACTGTTTTCTTCACTTTGAATTTCTAGTACTTCTGTATTGCATTGCATAGACTAGTCATCCTACATTAAGAAAACACACCTGCAACCTCGTGGCAAAAGTGTGCAAGTCCAGGACCCATCAGAGTTGGGGAATGCTGGAAAAAGGCTCAGTTTTTGGCTTTCCTATCGGTTAATTTTTGTTAAAACTGTTGAACTTCGCTTGTGATTAACCACTGCGTTTGCGCATAGCTGCTCACTGTGCTGCAGGGTTTAGCACTGCAGAGTATATATACAAATGCTTAGAAACAATTTTCCCTTGATATCTGCTAGAGGACCCTGCTTGGTTCCACCACCTCTTTGCACAATGCAGTTGCGCATTGCTACCTAGAGATCAACACAGTTGCTAATTCTGAGATGACGAGGTCTTCCACCTTTACATCTCTAGACAATAGCCACCTAGTGTCACAAGCAAACCCTGGTGCATCTAGCCCATGCCCAGTAGTGACTACAATATATAATGGCCAGTTACTAACAATTTCTTAAGCCAACCTGATCATACCTCTCAACCTCTTAGAGCAAAAAAGCTGGTCAAAGCCTAAAATGATTTGGGGGTGGGGGACAAATAGGGACAGATTTTAAATATTGCTCTTACAAACTTAGAAAGTTGAAAGAAAAATAGGTTTTGCATTAGCATGAAATTTCTGAAGGATGTGGAGTCTTAAACTCGAATGTTTGTCATTATTCAATGACTTTAGTCCTCAGCTATTTGCCAGAAAAGTACAGATTTTAGGAGGAACACAAAAAAGGAGGCAAAAGTCTGGACATTCTGCGAAAATCTGTACAGTGGAGAGGTAGGATTATCTGATTGACATGGGCATCCTGAGATAATGTAGTTATTGACTCGTATACGGACAACCACTTGCTCCTAAAACAAAGAGTATGTGACAGATGTTACTTCTTGTCTTTCTGCTTTTCCCGGTTAGGGGTCACCACAGCAGAACTCCGGCCCACTAGAAAATTAGAATCAGTCCTCTCACATAATATGCAGGACAGGCAGCAGGTTGTCAGCACATACAGCTCACCTCTCACACAGAATAAGGTCAAAACACGTAAACCCACATATGCAGAGGTAGTCACCAACAGTCTATCAAAAGACCAGAGACCTCCCAAGCACATACACACACATACTGGTACACAAACAGCATCCACCACTACACGTAACACAGGTATCAGTGTGTAAACAAATAAGCCCCTAAGGGAAAACACCTGAAAACCTAATGTTCTGATCATAGGTGACTCAACAGTGATACACACAGATGTCATCCTCACTGAGATGATAAAGGAGGTCAAACTCAGTTGCTGGCCAGGATCTGTCAAATCACGCACACACTCAGGTTGCTCAGTAACAACTACCTTTATGAACATCATATAAATGAATAAATAACTCCCAAATGCTAAAGGTGGTCTGTCACAAAAACAGTCAATATTGGCAGAAAAAAGACAGAAAATCCACCCAAGGATGGCCAATCAGCGAAATCCACAAGTGTTCCAATTAAAATGTAGTCCTTTAATACGAATAAAACTTCGACTTGAAAATAAAATGAAAAATAAAAAAGCTCAAAACTGGCCCTTTAAAATATCCAATAAGCGCTTTCGACTGTTGTCTTCCTTAGATCGTATAAGACACTAGGGACTTCCATTTCCTTTTATATATGAAATTCTATACTGTTTAACCAATCACCATTGATGAATACTTGGCAGCATCCAATCCTATCTTGTTATTTCAAGATTAATTTGCATATAATCAGCTCTATGCTTCTGTTTCCCACCTTTGAGTATGTAAATTAGATGTTCCAGTCCTTCATTTTGATTTGATGTATATTGTATTATCAATGATAATATGAACAAAGTGAGTATTACTCTTCCATTTTCCTTCAATTCTCAAGACCAATAACAGGTGGCACTGTTTTAAATGATGTAGCATCCAAAGTAAATAGAAGCATTCATAAACACTCCACATATTAAATCTTCAAATAAATTTGTGAATATGACTTTCTATTCATTACAATGCTATGCAGGTATGATGGATCTTTACCTGCATAATCAAAATAATGCCACTTGAAATTATGGAATTACAATAAATATCCTTCAACTAAATTGCATCACATTTTGAAAAAAAACAACCAATGCCTGCTTCAGATGTTATCTCTAAAATACCAAAGTCTTGCCAAAAACAGGAAAGCATGTAGATAGAACGGCAACGCTAACCGTTCACTTTCCAATTTCTTTCAAGCAAAGGCAACAACCAATTCTATCTTATCTCAAGATTAATTTGCATATAATCAGCTCTATGCTTCTATTTCCCGCTTTTATTAAGTATGTAAATTAGATGTTCCAATCCTTCATTTTGATTGAATGTATATTGTGTTATTGATGGTAATGTGAGCAAAGTATTACTCTTCCATTTTCCTTTAATTCTCAAAACCAACAACAGGTGGCGCTGCTCCGAATGACATGGCATCCATAAGTAAATAGAAGCAATCATAAACACTCCAAGCATCAAATCCTCAAAGAAATCCGTGAATACAACCCCCCCATTCACCACAATGCTATGCAGGTATGATGGATCTCCACCTGCCTAATCAAAAACAATGCCACTTGAAATTATGGAATTACAATAAGTATCCTTCAGCTGAATTATATTTATTTCTAAAAATATGACCAATGCCTGCTTCAGATGTTATCTCTAAAATACAAAGGTCTTTCCAAATTAGTAAAGTGTGTGGATAGAACTAACTGTTCACTTTCCAATCTCTTTCAAACAAAAGAGGGAAATTACTTCCCTTTTTTCATAAATATTTTAGTCCTTTCAACTAACAGCAAAGACTTTGATTTTGTCAAAAAAGGTGACTTCAACATGTGTTAAACCATTGGTAGCATGATCTTATTTTTCATTCAATCATTAATGTAAGAGTTCATTCCTTTTACCAATAAAAATATATAAAATGTGAGGAGAATGATGTTATTCGATAAGCAAGCAGTATAATATCCTTTGACGATGGCTAGAATAAATTTGGCCTTAATCAGGTAAAATTCACTTCTTGTTGCTATCATCTGACAAAATTCAACTTACAAGTTTGTCATATAGATGGTGCAATAATTTTGTTATATACTTCTGTTCTTAAAAATGAAAATAACCATCATTATATTCTCTGCATTCCTTGATATAAGGATGTATTCAGTTTATTAATAAAGATATGAAGAAGATGATGTTGGCCAATAAGCGGGCAATGAAATGTCCTTTGACAAAAGCTGAAAAATGACTTTGGTCTCAGTCAAATAATGCTCACATAGTATTGTCTTTGTCAGTTAACTTTAAAGTTGTGAATTTGTAGATGGCATAGTGGATTAACTATACTTTACATCTTCTGTTCTTTAAAACATGTTTAAGGGGAACTATACTATTTAAACTAGGGGGTTAATCTGCCCTCAGGTTAATAATCCATTTTGTTTCTTTCAGCTCCGTCAAAGTCTCAATGTCCCCTTTGTGTGGACCAGAGAAAGCTCCATCAATGACTTTAAAATAGAACCTTTTGATTTTTATTGATAACAACATGTTGTGCCAATGCATTATGCATTTCCTTGTTCTTAATATCCAGTTGATGTCTCTGCACCCTTCTTTTGAAGCATTGGTTAGTTTTTCCTATATAGAATGATATACAAACCTCACAGGTAGCTAAATATACAACATCCAAGGTTTTACATGTTGCTTTGATGTTAAAAATATAGTCCTTCCCTATAACCGGATTGTAAAGTGGTTACTGTCATCTATCACACAACGGATATTACAATTCCCACATTTTATTGTTCCTTTCCGTCCTATTATTGTATTTGGTGTCTGGATGTTAGTACATAATAATCTTTTCATATTTTTCTTGTTTGTGAAACAGAATCTAGGTCTCTCTCCAACTATAGCTTTTTGATGTGGATCTTGTGTAAGCACTGGCCAAAAGTGATTAATTATCTTAGTGATCGGAGCATTATCTGAACTATATGTTAGAGATAGTCTCACAAAGGTATCATCTGATTCAACATAATTTTGTCTTTTGTTCCCATTGGATTGTAATAGTCTACAAATTGGCTGTAGAATAAAATGTGTTTTTTCCACGGATTATTCCTACTGAGGACAAAATGTTGTTCCCAACCTACTAGAACTTGGAATAACTATTTGCACAGGGGGTGCCCATCGCAACCCCCCATTTTTGTAAATAATAGCTATTACTTCACTTATGGTAAACACATTTTATTCTACGGCCGATTTGTGGACTATTTGTTTATCCTATGGAAAGGAGATGGAGAACAATTTACAAGATTTCATACATACTTGGATCAAACTACTTCATATCTTATATTCACTTCTGAATATTCTAGATCTAACATGAATTTTCTAGATGTTAGTATCAGTCTGAGTGATCAAGGTTTCCTGAATTTGATTTATACAGAAAGAATACTTGGAGAAATCATTACTTACATAGAAGCAGCATGCATCCGAGACATGTAACCAAGAACATCATGAAGAATGAAACGCATAGGATTCACAAACGTTGCAATAGAGAATAAAATAGAATTAAAGAAATAAACTTCTTGCGTAACAACTTGAAGGCCCGTGGCTATAAGGAGAAAGATCTACAACACAATGGGAACATAAGACAAAATTATGTTGAATCAAATGATACCTTTGTGAGACTATCTCTAACATATAGTTCAGATAATGCTCAGATCACTAAGATAATTAATCAATTTTTGCCAGTGCTTACACAAGATACACATCTAAAAGCTATAGTTGGAGAGAGACCTAGATTCTGTTTCAAAAACAAGAAAAATATGAAAAGATTATTATGTACTAACATCCAGACACTAAATACAATAATAGGACGGAAAGGAACAATAAAATGTGGGAATTGTAATATCTGTTGTGTGATGACAGTAACCACTTTACACTCCGGTTATAGGGAAAGACTATATTTTTAACATCAAAGCAACATGTAAAACCTTGGATGTTGTATATTTAAGCTACCTGCGAGGTTTGTACATCATTCTATATAGGAAAAACTAACCAATGCTTCAAAAGAAGGGTGCAGAGACATCAATTGGATATTAAGAATAAGGAAATGCATAACGCACTGGCACAGGTTATCAATAAAAAATCACAAGTTTCTATTTAAAGTCATTGATAGAGCTTTCTCTGGTCCACGCAAAGGGGACATTGAGACTTTGACGGAGCTGAAAGAAACAAAATGGATTATTAACCTGAGGGCAGATCAACCCCCTGGTTTAAATAGTATAGTCCCCCTTAAACCTGTTTTAAAGTACAGAAGATGTAAAGTGTAGTTAATTCACTATGCCATCTACAAATTCACAACTTTAAAGTTAACTGACAAAGACAATACTATGTGAACATTATTTGACTGAGACCAAAGTCATTTTTCAGCTTTTGTCAAAGGACATTTCATTGCCCGCTTATTGGCCAACATCATCTTCTTCATATCTTTATTAATAAAAGGAATACATCCTTATATCAAGGAATGCAGAGAATATAATGAGGATGGTTGTTTTCATTTTTAAGAACAGAAGTAGTATATAACAAAATTATTGCACCATCTATATGACAAACTTGTAAACTGAATTTTGTCAGACGATAGTAGCAAGTGAATTTTACCTGATTAAGGCCAAATTTATTCTAGCCATCGTCAAAGGATATACTGCTTGCTTATCGAATAACATCATTCTCCTCACATTTTATATATTTTTATTGGTAAAAGGAATGAACTCCTACATTAATGACTGAATGAAAAATAAGATCACGCTACCAATGGTTTAACACATGTTGAAGTCACCTTTTTTGACAAAATCAAAGTCTTTGCTGTTAGTTGAAAGAACTAAAATATTTATGAAAAAAGGGAAGTAATTTCCCTCTTTTGTTTGAAAGAGACTGGAAAGTGAACAGTTAGCGTTGCTGTTCTATCCACACGTCCACACGCTTTCCTGTTTTTGGTAAGACCTTTGTATTTTAGAGAACATCTGAAGCAGGCATTGGTCGTATTTTTAGAAATGTGATACAATAAGTATCCTTCAGCTGAATTGTAATTCCATAATTTCAAGTGGCATTGTTCTTGATTATGCTGGTGGAGATCAATCATACCTGCATAGCATTGTGGTGAATGGGGGATTGTATTCGCAGATTTCTTCGAGGATTTGATGCTTGGAGTGTTTATGATTGCTTCTATTTACTTATGGATGCCATGTCATTCGGAGCAGCGCCACCTGTTGTTGGGTTTGAGAATTAAAGGAAAATGGAAGAGTAATACTTTGCTCACATTACCATCAATAACACAATATACATTCAGTCAAAATGAAGGATTGGAACATCTAATTTACATACTTAATAAAGGCGGGAAACAGAAGCATAGAGCTGATTATATACAAATTAATCTTGAGATAAGATAGAATTGGTTGTTGCCTTTGCTTGAAAGAAATTGGAAAATGAACAGTTAGCGTTGCCATTCTATCTACACGCTTTCCTGTTTTTGGCAAGACTTTGGTATTTTAGAGATAACATCTGAAGCATGCATTGGTTGTATTTTTCGAAATGTGATACAGTTTAGTTGAAGGATATTTATTGTACTTCCATAATTTCAAGTGGTATTGTTTTGATTATGCAGGTAAAGATCCATCATACCTGCATAGCATTGTAATGAATAGAAAGTCATATTCACAAATTTCTTCGAAGATTTAATATTTGGAGTGTTTATGAATGCTTCTATTTACTTTGGATACTACATCATTTAGAACAGCGCCACCTGACATGGGTCTTGAGAATTAAAGGAAAATGGAAGAGTAATACTCACTTTGTTCATATTATCATTAATAATACAATATACATCCAAACAAAATGAAGGACTGGAACATCTAATTTACATACTCAAAGGCGGGAAACAGAAGCATGGAGCTGATTATATACAAATTAATCTTGAAATAAGATAGGATTGGATGCTGCCAATTATTCATCAATGGTGATTGGTTAAACAGTATAGAATTTCATATATAAAAGGAAATAGAAGTCCCTAGTGTCTTATACGATCTGAGGAAGACAACAGTCAAAAGCGCTTATCTGATATCTTCAAGGGACAGTTTTGAGCTTTTTTATTTTTCATTTTATTTTCAAGTCGAAGTTTTATTCTTATTAAAGGACTACATTTTAATTGGAACACTTGTGGATTTCGTTGATTGGCCATCCTTCGGTGGATTTTCTGTCTTTTTAGGAATATCATAGTACATGTGGGTGTGAATGATTGGATATTTACCTTTCTGGACTACATGAAGAGAGACATAACTGACCAATGCTTGTGTGTGCCACGCAGATATGTCCCTAGTCCCAAGTAGCATTCTACCTTCTCCTAGGATGATGCCACAATACAGACAAATAAATTGATTTAATTGGCTTAACTTCTGGTATCACTTCAAGGGGATCCATATCTGTCTACCTGGGAAGACATGGTCGACAATCCATGCTGCTTTTCTAGAGATGGCCTTCACCTGTCTCCTCAACTCTTTTAGATAGTGGGAAAGAACCTTGTCTCCCCCTTAGTGCCTTTTTTAGGCAGTATCCAAACAAGAAAATTCCGATGTAAAGAAATTTGCTAAAGACAAACTCAAGGTCATGCTGCTTAATGTAAGAACCTTAAATAGCACTCATCTTGGAAGATGCTTTCATTTGTGCAGTCACAAATATGTTCAAGGTCTCAGAGCACACCTTCTGTATAAGGTTTCAGTGCCCTTCACACTTTCAGACCCCAAAATTAGCATAAAGAACCAGAGGTGCTGTATCCATCTACACTAAACCCAAATACACCTTTAGGCTGGTGAAACAGAAATACTCTGGACTGCCTCCATATCGGATTAACTACAGACAAAAAAACCCAACACAAGACAAAATAACCCAACACATCATTACAAGCTACAAGTATGCTACCAAGAACCACAAGCAGCATACTGCCTACCTGGACTTGCTAGAGTCGCTCAGTATACAAGCAAACACCTTGGCCATGGGAGATTTCAACTATCCTTCCATTGATTGGGCAACTTGTGTGTGCACAAACATGATTGCTATAAGGTTCCAGGACTTTGTTAATTCATGCTCTGGAACAGTCGGTCCACAACCCCACAAGGGGTTCAAATGTCCTGAACCTATTGCTCACCAATATGGGGACTTACTGCACTACCCCCTGTGTGTTGCCCTCCCTGGTAAGGTTAGACCATAAATCTGTCGGTTTGAAGTAAAGATTCAACCTGAAGCCAACTATTGCCTACTAAGTGATTGTATAAAGAGTTTCAAACCCCTGCCAACATAGCCAACAATGAGTCCTATGCAGACAAATACACCAATGCCCTATACAGCCACTTAAGCTAATGCATTGACTCAGCTTTACCAAACAAGAACAAATCCAGGTGTTCCCCCCCCAAAAAAAAAAAAAAAACAGCTACCCCGATGGACTTTAAGTATAAATAAGCTATATAACAAAAGAAAGAAACTGATATCTAAGAAAAAAAGCAACTAACTCAACAAAGAAACACCACCCTTCACAGCTTGAACAAGCAAAGTTCTCTAAGGTTAGCTAGAAATGCAAATTATCATCCCTAGCTAAAGACCATCATAAAGGCATTATTTGGCTATATCTGAAATCTATAAGGGAATGCCCAGTTGTGTGCAGAACTTATAGTGGAGAGTACCACTCACACTGTAATGGAGGAAATTGCTAACCTGGTAGCTGACCGATCTGGCAGAAACTTCACCCCCCCCTCGACCAGACATACCCCAAAGCATTCCTAACAGATCTCTACCATGCATCTCCAAAGAACAGGTCATACAAGCACTCTCTAAGGCCAATAACATGGCATCTAAGGGACCAGGTTTCATTCCAGGCTGCTTACTAAACAGTCTAAAACAAGTCCTAGCAGAACCATTTGACACTGTCTAACCATAGCCTGATAACTGGTTTTGTCCCAGCAGAATAGAAAACAGCAACAGTAATCCCCTCACACAACTGACCCTGGGAACTTTCGACACACGTTTACAAAGCCTCATCTGCAATGCCATGGAAAGAATCATGGACCTGATCTACAATGACATAGGTGACCTTCAAACCCTTGACCTGGCCCAGTTTGGTTTAGTCAAGGGTAGATCTTGCTTATCAAACCTAGTGGACTTTTTTTGAAAAAGTCACCAAAGCCTTGGATGAGGGTAAAACAGTACCTACCGCCTATCTTGATTTAACCAAGGGCTTTGACACAATCCCCATTCAGGCATCATAGAGAAGCTCTCTGAACTGGGGATTACCCTATATGTTAATAGATGGGTAGCAAACTGATTCACTGGCATAACATACTGTCAAAGTTGGGGAGTCCACCTCCACCAGTAGACAAATTACCAGTGCGGCACCACAAAGATCTGTGCTGGGCCCACTACTGTTTGGAATCTATTTTTCTGAAGTCCAGGTGAAGGTAGATGGTCTGTGGTATACCATGTTTGCAGACAACTGCAAAGTGGGCACAATCATATAGTTCCACAACAATGTTAATGTATTACAGAAATGGGACGCACAAATGATTGGTGCCAAACTCATGGACTAAAACTTAATGCAAAAAATGCCTCATTATCCCCTTTGGTAAGTAGCCCCTGCTAATTATGATATAGATAGTACCCTTCTAAGCTCAAACTGTGGCGTGAGACTTAAACACAAGTTGATAGCAATCTAAACTTAATCACCTTGTGTCCATAGTGGTAAGAAAAGCATTCTACATTGGACATCTCGTAAGTAAGGGCATCACATCCAAGACCAGGGAAGTTATATCCCTGCTGTACTCTATCTTTATTAACCACAGAGTACAATACTCCCTTCTGTATGTACATTGCCAGATACCTGCAGCAACTGGAGAGACCACAGAGGTTTCCAACCAAGAGAATCCAGGGCCTCGAAAACATGACAAGCATGCAAAGAAAGCCGTGTCACTATACTCTGTATCATACAGGCTGCTGAGAGGTGACCTCTACCTGGTCTACAGAGCAGTCTCTGACCCTGCTGTAATGGAAATGCTGAACATCCACAAATCAAACTTGACAAGAATAACTCACTGCAAGAATTGCAACATAGCCTTTGACATTAACAGAACTTGGACAGACAGATTTATCTCCCGTCAATTGCTGCTCTTCTGGAATAAGCTTCCACTCCATGTTAAGCAGAGTTCCTCAATGACCCTATTGAAGCACAACCTTGACAACTGGATGGGTGACCATAAATTCACCCCAGGGGTGGCACCAATGTCCCACATGGACAGGGGCAGTCAGTGCTGATAACATAATTACTAACAACCTTCTTACTATGGTCAATAAGGGTACTTGTTTAATTACATGGCTAGGATTGGAAAGACCCTATGGCCATTGCCTTGTAACCTCCTATGAACTTGAAGTGGTGAATACTTTCTCAAATGATTGAAGAATGTCATTTGTCTTGATAAATGTGCAAAAGCAACATTTAAATCAGGAAAGCTGCAACATCAAGAAATTCAGTCAGAGACAAGAATGTGATAAAAAGGAACTTTATCAGAAGGGAGCAAATAAATATTTGGGAATTAATGAAGGATTGACAATAAAATGAACAAATATGAAGAAAACTCAGTAAGGAATACTGTGATGGACAAACTAATACTGAAAACAATCCTGACATCTAGTAACAGAGTCTAAGCTGATTTATTGGCTCCCTAAAGGTAATGGATCAGTTTGACATGAAAACAAGAAAAATGATACACAGCAAAATCATTGTATGCCAAGATGGCATATTCCTCATTTCGGGAGTATGAGCCTTTTCAAAATTAAGTGAATAGATCTGCAATTGCAGGACTGCATACGTTTGCTATGTACTGTGTTAATGTCACCGCACTGGATCCAAACTTAGTGAACGTTTCATAACATAAGATGTCTAAAATAAGCTTATGTCAAGTGGGAATGGAAATCAAACCAGAGGTAGACAAAAATTAAACTGAATGCGCCAAAATATAAGAGAAAGAAAGTACAGTTTTGTACCTACCATAAATGTAGATGTCCGATAGATATGCAACTGCAGTCCTTACATATGGGTTGTCCTGCCTCAGGCAGCCCTTCGGTCGGCCGGATTCCAAAGTCTGGGTCCGGCATCGGCTGATGTCGCCTCTTCCCCGACGTCAGAGCGGCTGGGGTATAAAAGCATCAGTCGATGCCATCTTCTTCAGTGTTTCTTGCCCCAGATGCCAGGTGCCCTCCAAGGAAGGCTTAATTTAGAGGCTGGATAAAAAATTCCAGACATACACAACAGTAATAAACAGATACACCATAACGGATATCCCCAGCTAATTTGAAAAGGGGAGTGGACCCAAAAAGGAGAATTTACAGAGGGGTAGGAGGGAGGGAAAACCTGACTGCAGTTGCATATCTATCGGACATATACATTTATGGTAGGTACAAAACTGTACTATGTCCTTCAAGAATGCAACTGCAGTCCTTACATATGGGTTGAATACCATAGCCAAGCTGGGGGTGGTAGGCTCCAAGATAGAGATGGTGTAGCTAAAATGCCCTGCAGGACTGCCGAAGCAAAGCCGGCTCGGGATCTGGAATATAAAGGCAGGTTGTAGTGCTTGGAACATGTATACACGGAGCTCCATGTAGCAGCTTCTAGAATGTCCTTTGTAGCCACCCCTCTTAGAAAGGCTGTGGAGGTGGCCATAGCTCTGGTGGAGTGTGGCCTGATATTGGCTGGCACACCTTTTCCATGGAAAGAATAACAGAATCTGATGCAGTGTCCTATCCATTTTGAAATTGTTTAGAAATTGCCTTTCCTTGTACTCCAGCAGCGCAAGCTATAAATAGTTGGTCAGACTTTGTTGGCTTTTGTTCTGTCCAAGTAGTAGCGCAGCTGTCTGTGTATGTCCAAAGTGTGCAGCAGATTTTCTCCTTTATTTTGAGGATTGGGAAAGAAGGTAGGCAGGTGAATAGTTTGATTTAGAGACACCCTGGATATCACTTTTGGCATGAATGAGGGATTGGTTCTTAAAGAAACTCTGTCCTGATGAAATATGAGAAATGGAGGTACTGCCATGAGGGCCTGTATCTCCGAAACTCTTCTTGCTGAGGTAATTGCCAACAGGAAAACTGTTTTCCAGGAGAGAAATTGCAATTCTGAAGATGCTGCTGGCTCAAAAGGAGGAAGAGTTAAATTTTTCCAACACGAAGTTGAGGTCCCATGCAGGCACTGGTTGTTCTCTGGGAGGTTTTATATTCTTTATCCCTCTTAGAAACTGTCTTAAAGGATGTGAAAACACAGGTGGATCACTGTTGTATTTTGCTGAAATTGCTGAGGCGTGTATTTTTATGGAAGAATATGAAAGTCCTTTATGTAGCATTTCTGCCAAGTATTCTAGAATCTGTGGGATGCTCATTACTGATGCATCCTGACCCTTGTTGGCATTCCAGATGTTGAATCTCTTCCATTTGGCTGCATAAGTTCTTCTGGTGGAAGGTCTGAGTGCTTCCAGTAAGATCTCTTGAACTTCCTTGGAAAGAGAGATATGGGGAGAATTCATGGAAACCTCCAAGCTGTCAGCTGCAGAGTTTGCAGGTTGGGATGAACCGTCCTGTAATTGTGCTGAGACAAAAGCAGAGGCCATTGAGACAGGGGCCACGGCTTGGTGCGAGTTATGCTCCTTAGTAATGGATACCAGTGCTGTCTTGGCCATCTGGAGCTATCAAAATGCCTTTCGGTTGTTCTGCTTTGATCTTCCGTAACACCTTGGTCATTAATGGCAGAGGCGGGAATGCATAGATTGTTAGAGAGTTCCAGCTGAAGGAGAGAGCATCCATTCTCCAGGCTTGAAGATGGTGTGTCCTCAAGCAGAACTTCATCAGGTGATGATTGAGGTGTGAGGCAAAAAGATCTATGTCCGGTCTCCCCCATGCATGAGTTATTTGTGAAAAAATATCTGGATGCAACATCCATTCGTGCGGATCCAAGATGTTTCTGCTTAGACTGTCCGCAAGGACATTGACCTTGCCTGGAACAAACTGGGATTGCTACTGTATGGTTCAGTTTCAGTAACTTTTCCCAAAGAATCATTGTTAGTCTGCAGAGGTGGTAAGAATGAGTACCTCCCTGTTTGTTTATGTACCACATAACAGTGGTGTTTTCTGTCCTTATTAGCAGATGACCTTGCTGAAGAAATTTTCCGAAGGACTCTATTGCATGAATTACTGCCAGCATCTCTTTTTGATTGATGTGTAGATGTACTTCCCGGGGTGCCCATTGCCCTTGAATACATCTGCCCTCCATGTGCACCCGCCATCCATGATCTGAGGTGTCTGTTGTAATGGTTTGGCTTGTTTGAGGTTTGTTGAAAGACATGCCTTTGTTAAGCTGGCTTGCTTGAGCCCACCACAAAAATTCCTTTTGTAGACATGGAATGAGTGGGATAATTGCTTCTAAGTTGTGGCTGTGTTGAGACCATAAACTTTTTAGGTACCATTGTAGTTTCCTCATGTGTAGTCTTGCCAGTGGAATCAGTAGAATGCAAGATGCCATGAAACCCAGGGCCTGCAGGATTCTCCTTGCAGTCATCTGGGTGTGCTTTGCTAGGCTTTTGAAGTAATCTGCTAATTGCTCTTGTTTCTCTTCTGTGAGGAAAGCCATTTGTGAGTTTGTGTCCAGTTTGGCTCCTAGAAAAAACTATTTGTTGGGATGGCAGTAGTCTTGATTTTTGAATGTTGACTGTGCATCCCAAAGCCTGTAGTAAGTGAATGACATAGTTCAAGTTTCTTAAGGCTTGCTTGCTGTCCGCTTGTATAAGGCAGTCGTCCAGGAAAGGGTATATTTGTATCCCCGGAAGTCTGCAGTGTGCAATTACTGATGCCAGGCATTTCGTGAATACTCTGGGCGCAGTAGATAAGCCAAAAGGCGATGCTGAGAATTGATAATGCTCTGACCCTGCAAGAAATTTGAGGTATCTTCTGCAACTGTGTCCGATTGGGACATGCAGGTATGCCTCCTTGAGGTCCAGAGTAACCAGCCAAGACCCCTTGCCCAGCATGGGAAGAAGTTGCTGGAGCATCAGCATTTTGAATTTTGGCACAATGAGAAAAATGTTTAGAGTGGACAAGTCCAGTATAGGTCTCCATTGCTTTTCTTTTCTTGGAACAAGGAACAGTCTTGAGTAGAATCCCTGGCCTTGTCCCTGAGGAGGAACCTTTTCTACTGCTTTGATTTATAGCAGCTTTGTAACTTGTATGAGTGCCTCTGCCCTTTGATTTTGTGGCAGGTTTGGCATGCCTTGTCTTGTTGGTAAAGTATGGAAGTGGAACCTGTAACCTTGGTCTATTATGTCCAGAATCCATTTATCCTTTGTTAAAACATGCCAATTTTTTTGAAAATAAGGATAATTTTCCGCCTAAAGGTGCTTCTCTTTGAGCCTTGGTCGGCGGTGTCAAAGTCAAGTCATTGTGATTGTCCCTGTGGAGCAGTAGAAGTCCCTGCGCCACTTCTCTGATTAGCTGGTTGCCATTGGCGTCCCCTGTAGGAGCCTCGGTATTGCCCTCTACCTCGAGCATGCCTGTTTTTTCCCCTTTAGAACTTAGAGGCTGAACCTGGAGGAAATCTTTGACTGTTTATACTGATTTAGCCTTTTCCTCAATTGATTTTAATGCATCCTGAGCATTAGCACCAAATAGCTTGTGTTTTTCTAGAGGTGCATCTAGAAGCTAGACTTTAACATGATCTGGCAAAGCCTGTTCTTTCAACCAAGCATGTCTACGTATGATGGCCCCTGTCATAGCTGCTCTACATGAAGCTTCCAATGCATCATAACCACACTGAAGGAAACTATTGCTAACCTGCTGTGTATTATGAACCAAATCCTGTAAGGCCTTTCTCTCTAAAGGCTCAGGAGAGGCTAACTTTTTCTGCAAACCATCCATCAAGAAATCCTGATACTGAAACATATGAAAAAGACAGATAAGGGCCCTCATGGCAAGGGTGGTTGAGATATAAACTTTTTTGCCCCACCTCTCCAGGGACCTAGATTCCCTGTCTGCGGGCAAAGGATTTTTGACCGTGGAAGTGGCCACTCCTTTGGGCCCCTGGGAAATAGTTTCTAGATCAACAGAATGGGCCTTAAAGAAATGTTTATGGGATAGCTAAAGGCCTGTGCTGGGGTAACTTAAGGAAAGTACGAAGCCTTTTCCTGGAGTCGGAGAATTCCCGGCCCTGCCACTGTAAATGCTCTCTCATGGAGTGGAGAATTTCCCCAAAAGAAACATCCTCAGGAAGAGAGGCAGATGGAATAGATTCCTCAGCCTGGGAGCCTCTGATTAAGGAAAGTAGATCTGCAGCTAAAGTCATGATCTGTTTATCAGAAGGGGGACCCTGAGAAAAAGATTTAGGATGGTGAAACTTAGCCTGGCTGGCAGCCTTAGCACGCGTGTAGGCCTTGATGGACATAAACACCGGAGGCCTAGCTGCCCCACGTGCTGGAGTAACTTTGTCCACTGGTATGGTGTCAGGCAAATCTTGGGCTTCGGTTTCAGGAGGAAAATTTACAACCGGCACCGGAGTAGCCTCCGCGACCGAAGTGATCGGTAAAGCGGTGTAGTCGTTCCTGAGCAGTTGAATTACCGCCTCTGAAGAGACCGATGCACTCACGGTAGGTTTTGGCGTGGAGTCGGTGGAAATCACGGAACGAGAATGTCGGTCCCGGTCCTTCCGTTTTTTTTTTTTTTTTTTGGAAATGTGTTGTCGGTTGTTCCGACGGCATGATATAGGAGTAATTTTCCCCCAAAAAATCTTCAGCAAATTCTGCCTGGCGCCTGAGAGTGCGCTTATTGAAGCAAGCACAGGCAGCACAGGCCGAGATGGCGTGATCTGGGCCAAGGCAGGGAAGGCAGTAAGAATGGAAGTCCTTATGAGGTATTTGTTTACCACAAGACAAACAGTTATTAACTTTTGCAGTTTTATCTGACATCGGCTGAGGCAAGAAAAGGATCCCCAACGGGGTACTTAGCTTTTTGATGACTTCAGTACTGAAAACACAGGAGCTGGCCGACCGGCACTTGCAAACTCCTTCTGTTTCGGACACCACGCGGCAAGGAAGACTGGACAAGATGGCGTTGACTGATGCTTTTATACCCCAGCCGCTCTGATGTCGGGGAAGAGGCGACATTAGCCGACGCCAGACCCAGACTTTGGAATCCGGCTGACCGAAGGGCTGCCTGAGGCAGGACAACCAATATGTAAGGACTGCAGTTGCATTCTTGAAGGACATCGTCAAATAAAGGATCAGATGAAAAGGCAATAAACGTGGAAAAGGCAGAAATATTAAGTTAAATACAGAAATCTCCCGTTTTGCTCACACAAATCTTGGCTCTACCAACATGTGCTTCAAAACACCCTGGTTGTAAAGTGGCTTCCCAGAACTACACATCAAAACCATAGGGCATCTTGATTTTGAACCATGATGACTACTAAAATAACAGTGTATTACTGAGATATTTTCATATTGTATTTTCTTGAGCACAGTGTGGAAGTGTTTTCACTGATGTTACTTGATCATACATCGGTTGTCTTCTCTTACTGGAACAAAAAATATCAATTGCTCAACTCTGGTACAGGATTTGGGGTAGTTCCTCCTTTTCTCTAATGTTGTGGGACTATAGAATTGATATAAATAAAATTGTAGACTGCACTGCACCCTGGTAAAGCTTTTAGATCTGTGCCATTGGAATGAAAGGCCCAAACATGGTTAGATCACTTATAAATGTGGAGCTGATTTTCCAGGGCTCTTAAGTAGACATATCTTGGGCATAGATGTAAAATATTAGTATTGTCAATTCTTAACAAATCCCACTTGAGGAACACAAAAATACTGTTGCATTACCTGAATGCGTTAATACAACTTTATGTTTGGCTAGCCAGTGCTAATAAACAACGTAGATACAATCAAGATCTCATATCTGTTGACATTTATTTTCTGTTGTACACCTTGCAAGTTGTCTGAATGCGTCATAAAGCTACATTTCTCTCTCTCTTACGAAACAGGATTCAATAATTTTCTTTAGGTAAGACAATAATGCTTAAGTGCACAAAAGGAGGACTCCACTATTAAAAGAACAAATATTTCAGTTGTATTATTCTGAGCTATTCACATTCTCAATGCAGGCTGGCGCTTTCTATACGAAACTTATGGTTTGCTATCAGTGATGAGAAAATAACTAATTACTTTTTGTAGTTTGCAAGTGTGGCTATTCTAGAGAGCTAAATGGTTCAGATTAGCATTTAACTAACATTTAAATGTTGCAGAGCACAGCTGTAGCCAAAAGAATACATGAACCAAGAGGAAAACAATGCTAGATTTTGTCTTCTCAGTCAGCTGGAGGAATATAATATTGTTTGTTCTATGTCCATTAGAGATGCTAAACAAATCACATAATATTAAGCAGAGCACACAAGCACTTGGGTATGAATACGAATTTTTAATTCTGCAGTTCACTGCATTCCTTCACATTTTCATTCAACGAATCTTATTTAATAGCTAGTTTTATATTAATTTTCACTTTAATTAGTAAGTGATTATTTTGCATGAGGTTGGGGGTGGGCCAAACACCTCCCCATTGAGTACCCTGATGGAACATTTTGCATCAGTCAAATTCTGTTAGACTGTAAACTGCTGTAAGACTTCTGAAATGGTTTCCTGGGACCTCATTTTCCACTAAACTACTGCATTTAATATACTCTCTCATCCAATTTCCTTTAACTCCTTTCAGGCACAGAATGATTGTACTGATTCGAAATTATTTGCATGTAAAGTTAAGACAGTCATCATTTCCATCGGTTCACTGATACTGTCCCATAATATTGTATGATATGGGAACAGGATCAGATGCTAGGAGGTTGATTAATTTTTTTTAATATAGAAAATGAGTTAATAAGTTGTTGCAACCGATTGTGACATGCCTAATATTTTGTTCTGACTAATTACAGTCTATAACAGGCTTACCATGCTGCTTGGGGGAGGTCACAGCTTGAGCAGTGTCCTTTGAGAATGTGTACAGGATTAAAGCACCTTGATTTGTGGTCTGGAATGGAGAAAATGTTTTAAAGTTTCAAGCACAGCTTCGTGTGTGGAGCTTTTAATTTCCTGGAATGCAGTGGTTGGCACTGGTTAGGACTATTACAGCATGTAGAAATGGACTCGTAGTTGTGAAGAGTATGCTTTCTGAGTGACCTTAACTGATCAGGAACAATACATGAGGACATCTTTTCAGGTACTCCGCATATTTTTTGATTACTGAAACTGGGGAGAGAAAAGTACAGTTTTGTACCTACCATAAATGTAGATGTTCGAAGATCCACATTGCTGCAGTCCTAACACTTGGGGTAGTCCGCTGTCCCAGTCGGCCCGAATACCAAAGTATAAGGCTGACGTCGGTCAGGGCGCATTAGTCTGACGTCAGGACGTCAGGGTACAAATGCGCATGACCGACGTCATATCCTCAAGTCTTTTCTTGCCCCAGATGTCAGAAGACCCTAAAAAGATAAGGCCACAACCAAAAAACACCAAACACTCCTGTACCAAATATATATACAATATATACAATTTACAAAAGTACAACCCCACCCACACAACCACCCCTAAACACAGAGGGAAGGAGGGAGGGTAAATTGGACTGCAGCAATGTGGATCTTGAACATCTACATTTATGGTAGGTACAAAACTGTACTATGTTCTTCATCCCACATTGCTGCAGTCCTAACACTTGGGTAGAATCCCAAAGCAGAGGTAAGGGAGGCTGGCAAATCATAAAGAAGCTGGAGCTGTCAACATGCCCTGCAAAATAGCCGTGGCAAAACCAGCCCTAGATTTAGAGTAGAGAGGAAGGTGGTAATGCTTAGAGAAAGTATGCACTGAACTCCAAGTAGCTGCCTCCAAAATATCCTTAGTTGCCACCCCTTAGAAATGCTGTTGAAGTGGCAGTAGCCCTAGTGGAATGAGGCCTGATCCCAGCTGGAATCTCCTTGCCATGATGGGAATAACAAAATGCAATGCAAAACCCAATCCACTTAGAAATAGTTTGTTTTGACACAGGCTTGCCCTGAGAACTCAAAGCAAAAGAAACAAACAACTGCTGAGACTGCCTAAAATCCTTAGTCCTGCTTAAATAATAACGCAACTGCCTGTGTACATCTAAAGTGTGCAAAATCTTTTCCCCTTATTTTGGGGATCTGCATAAAAAGTGGGCAAATGAATAGTTTGGTTTAAAGCCACACTAGAGACCACCTTAGGCATAAAGGAAGGATTAGTACGTAATGATACCCTATCCTTATGGAAAATCAAAAGGCTCAACCGCCATAAGGGCCTGCAATTCAGAAACCCTTCTTGCAGAAGTAATGGCCAACAAAAAGCAGTCTTCCATGACAAGTATTTCAATTCAGCAGTAGCCGAGGCTCAAAAGGTTGTAGAGTAAGTTTCTCCAACACAAAATTGAGGTCCCAAGCAGGAGTAGGAGCTCTACGTGGGGTCTTATATTCTTTGCCCTCTAAGAAATTGCTTAAACAAAGGATGAGAAAACAATGGTGGGTCACAATCATAGTGAGCTGAAATTGCTGCAGCATGAATCTTAATGGAAGAGAAAGACAAACCTTTGTCCAATAACTCAGTAAGATATTGAAGAGCCACACTCAAATTTGGCTCAGAAACATCCAAATCCTTTGCTGCACACCAAAATAAAAATCTCTTCCATTTTCCTGCGTACACTTTCCTTGTACTAGGTCTTCTGGCTTCCATAATCACATTCAAAACTTGTTGAGGAAGCTGAGACCTGCTATGGTTCAAAACAGAATATGCCAGGCTGTTAGATGAAGAGAGTGAAGCTTGACATTGAGCAGATGCCCGTCCTTCTGAGACAATAGGTGTGGAATCAAAGGTAAGGGCCATGGAGGCTTCCTTACCAGACTCCTCAGCAATGGGTACCAGTGCTGCCGAGGCCAATCTGGAGCTATTAAAATCATCCTTGGCTTGTCTTGTCTGACCTTTAGGAGTACCTTTGGGAGGAGAGGCAGAGGTGGAAAGGCATACACATGAAGATTTTCCCAACTGAAAGAAAGAGCATCCACTTTCCAGGCTGTGTGATGAAACCTTTTCGTGCAAAACTTTGGCAGCTGGTGGTTTAGTGGAGAAGCGAACAGATCTATGTCTGGAGTTCCCCAGGACACTGTCAATGTCTGAAATACATGAAGATCCAGTTTCCACTCGTGGGGATCCATGATTTGCCTGCTTAACACATCTGCTAAGGAGTTCTGTGCTCCTGGCAGAAACCTTGCTTGAAGATTCAGTTGCAAGCTTAACGCAGTCTCCCACAAAATCATTGCTTGCCTGCATAGAGGATAAGAATGTGTTCCCCTTGTTTGTTGATGTACCACATGACAGTTGTGTTGTCTGTTAGAATCAACACCTGCCCTGGAAGAAGTAAATCCTTGAAAGCCAGTAATGCAAACTGGACTGCTAACATCTCCTTCATGTTGATATGTAGATGCTGCAGTCTGGCAGGCCACTTGTCTTGTATCCACTTTCCATTCAGATGAGCTCCCCAAGCTGTGTCTGAGGCATCTGTCGTTAGAATCTGACTCGCCTCTGGCTGGGTCACAGAGAGTCCCTTGTTTAGGTGACATTCCTGAGCCCACCACAAAAATTCCTTTTGAATGCAAGGTATTATTTGAATGACAGTGTCCAAATCCTGGCAGTGCTGTGTCCATACATTTTTGAGATACCATTGTAGCTTCCTCATATGCAGTTTGGCATTGGGAAGTACCAGAATACAAGATGCCATGAACCCTAAGGCTTGAAGGACTGTCCTTGCAGTCAGCCCGGACTGATGAGATAGTTGATGGAAGTAAAGAGAAAGATTCTTTTGTTTGTCCGGGGTTAAAAGGCCATCTGGGATGCTGTATTCAGTCTCACGCCCAGAAAGCACATGTCTTGAGAGGGTACTAGACTGGACTTTATTTCATTCACAGAATACCCTAGGCATCTTAGCACTGCTATCACATATTCCAAATGCTGAAGAAGCACGTCCTTTCCTTGAGCCAGAAGCAGGCAGTCGTCCAAATAAGGATAGATTTGTATTCCTTTTAGCCTGAAGAAAGCTATCACTGGAGCCAGAACCTTTGTGAATACTCTGGGCACAGTAGATAAGCCAAAGGGCAATGCAGAGAACTGATAATGAGAATTCCCAGCTCGAAAACGCAGATACTTCCTGCAAATTAGTCTGATAGGAACATGAAGGTAAGCTTCCTTGAGATCCAAAGTTACCATCCAGTGATCTTTGCCCAGCATAGGTAAAAGCTGTTGTAACGTCAACATTTTGAACTTGGGAATGTCCAGATAAGTGTTGAGGATAGACAGATCCAAAATTGGTCTCCACGTGTTCCCCTTTTTTGGTACTAGGAACAGGCGAGAATAAAATCCTAGGCCCCTTTCTGGCACAGGAACCGGCTGAATGGCCCCTATTTGGAGCAACAGAGAAATTTGCCTGTGAGCCTCTTTCCTTTGTTGAGGAGGAATGTCTGGCATGCCTTTGAAAGGAGGCAAGGTATGGAAATAAAACCTGTAACCGTGGTGAATGATATCCAATACCCATCTGTCTTGGGTAATTAAACTCCAGTTTTCTTTGAAGAGTGCCAACCTTCCTCCCAAAGGTGCTGCCAGATGAGAAGATTCTGGCAGCTGAAAAGGCAGGTCATTGGGTCTGTTTACGTAAGGACTGACCCCTGCCCTCACCATAAGACTGAGCAGGTGAACTCCCTGTTCTAGGCCTAAAAGAACCTTGAGCTCTGCCCCTACCACGTCTAGACCTACCCCTAGACTGGGAATCATAAGCAGGATATGTCCACCCCTTGGTAGGCCAATTTCTACTAAACTTCGGAGGCTGAACCTGCAAAAAATCTTTAACAGTCTGCATAGACTTAGCCTTGTCTTCCATTTTCTTTAAAACTGCTTCCACAGGCGAACCAAACAACACATCAGATTGTAAAGGAGCATCTAAAATCCTTGTCTTCACATGCTCAGCTAAATTCTGATCCCTCAGCCAGGCGTGCCTGCAAAGAACCGAACCAGTGGCAGCCACCCTCAAAGAGGCCTGCACAGCATCAAAACCACATTGCAAAGAATGCTTACCCACCTGTTCAGAAACATGAACTAAATCCTGCAACTCTTTACACTCAATACCTTCTGCCAAAGCATCTACCTTAGACTTTAATTGTGAAAGGAGATAATTTTGATATTTCAACATGTGAAACTGGCAATTCAAAGCTCTCATGGCCAAAGTGGAAGAAGTATACACTTTCTTTCCCCATCTATCCAAAGCCCTTGCCTCTTTATCCGGAGGAACAGGATTTTTAACAACAGAAGCCTTAACACCTTTAGGCCCCTGTGAAACAGTTTCTGGGTCTGCCCTAGGACTCTTAAAAGATACTTATGAGCTTCAGGCACCCTATAATATCTATCCGGTTTAACTGGAGCAGGAGGCAAAGAAACAGGGTCGAGAGAAGCCTCTCGAAAAACATCCTCCACCACATCTAGAACAGGAGGTATAGCTAAAGGCCTATGCTGGGGTAGAAACACAAATTCCCTAAGCCTTTTCCTGGAATCAGAGAAATCCTGACCTTCCCATTTAAAATGCTCCCTCATGGAATGAAGAGTCTCTGAAAATGAAAAATCCTCAGGAGGAGAAGCAGAAGGAGTAGAATCATCCACATCAGAATCAGAATAAGGAATACTCCTGCAAGTCTTCAGCCGAAGACTCAGAAGCATCCGAACACTGCTCAAAACTCCCAAGCTCAGGGTCCACCCTAGGCCTCTTATCAGGGGGGGGCATAGAACCTCTAATCATTGTAATCAAATCTTCTGCCATCTTAAGCATATGCTTCTTAGGTACAGACCCTGAAGAACTAGGGGTAACACCTGAAACAAAACCTGGCCTGCCCCTGGGAGAAGCCTTGGAAACAGCAGGGGAGGGCCTAACCACCTTAGGAAGGGAGGGAAGAACAGCTACCTGAGAAGCCCCTTCCGCCTGGCCTACCTCCTGAGAGGTCACATCTTGTAGTAATAAAGGCTCTCCCTGGGATTCCAAAGAAATTTCTGGCTGAACCTCTGGCTCCACCAAGCCCTCTAAAGAACCGACGTCCGGTACGGACGGTTCTTCCAGCCTAGGCTTTGCTGTTTTGTCCTTGCGCTTTTTTGACGAAGCGGGCGTCGGAGCATCCGACGGCATTTTATAATTACACCGCTTCCCAAAAACTAACCTGGCACAATCTAATCTTCTCTTTATCGTGCGTTTGTTAAATCTAGCACAAGAGTGACAGCCAACAACGTCGTGCTCAGGCCCTAAGCAAGGTATACACAAGGTATGGTAATCCCTATGAGGTATCTGTTTCCCACAAGAAATACAGTTATTCACTTTTTCTGACATCCGGTAAAATACTGAGGCAAGAAAAAAACAAAATATTCCCCAACGGGGTACTTAGCCAACTTGGATTCGGTCTGAAACTCCGACTTCGGAAAATCTCAGAACGCCAACCTGCACTTGCAAAACTGCTTCTGCATTGGATCATGTGGCAAAAAAGACTGAGGATATGACGTCGGTCATGCGCATTTGTACCCTGACGTCCTGACGTCAGACTAATGCGCCCTGACCGACGTCAGCCTTATACTTTGGTATTCGGGCCGACTGGGACAGCGGACTACCCCAAGTGTTAGGACTGCAGCAATGTGGGATGAAGAACATCTGCAGATGACAGAATGTCGCAAAAAACAATTCTTTCAAATGTAGCTGCATCATTTGCACCAAACAATCCTAATGCTCCACTATCATCTTTTAAAAGGGGGGGGGGTCAGCAACACTATCTTAACTATTCTTTTTAAACTTGCAAAGTCACATTCCACCATTAAACTACCAATACCCAAAGTTATCCTCACCATCTTTGAAAAACTCCCAGCATAATTCAACCTACCTCACATAACCCCAGTATCACGAATAGTTCCTACTTAAGGGAATATGGCCATTACAAATCCTGTAAACAATGAAAAACAGCAAAATCTGTTGTACCACCTCTGTTATGACTTCCTACATCCAGAAAAGTAATATGTTTGCTAACATCATTCCTTAACTGAGACACAGTGTGCCTTTGGAACACAGAGACACACATCACATTGCTACTATCATCCTTATCACAAGAAGTCAACTGTCATACAGATCCCTATTCATCTCAGCAGTTCACTATGCTCATGTCATCATAAATCTGCAATTTTACAACAGGAATATAGTAGTTTGATAGCATCTGTAGCAACATTGTCTTAACCTAACATGGTTAGAAACTTTTCAGCAGCACGGCTGTTTATTTCAGCTATAATAGCCACCGTGCAGTGTATAAACTTTGGCTCTAGAGAAGTGTCATCGTTGAGGTGCCACCCTTACCACATGTGCAAAAAATGGATAAAAGGGGCTGTGGATGGATGGATGGATGGATTTCCTTAAGGTGCATCACCGAGGTATCATTTTAGTCACTGCAAGCCAGAAAGAAAGCGCAAGTCTTTTCTTGGTAAATGTACATTTGTCCTTAAATCTAAATTAAAATTGACTTTAGCTTTGTAATACGTAACAGGGCAAGTTTCCAATCACGCTTAGATGTGAAACTGAAAAACATGCTTTTAAAAACATTTTCAAGAGAAAAAAGAAACTCACTCTACGGTCATGCAACTGTGTTACCATTGCAATGTAAAATGTCTGAATTTCTTATGTCATTTGTATATTTTTTTACTTGCCTATTAATCTAAATCAATACTGATAAATGACATTCCTAGTTAAAAATGTAATGTTTTATGATCTTTCAGAACTTCAAAAGTTTGAAATTAGGGAGCGCCAGTTGCACATAGCTACTTGAGTGTGCATTTGATCTGTATACATGTACTCATAGGCAAACCAAGTACATGCAGTCAGAACATGTATACCAAACTGGATTTTTTGCTAGAAAGCCAGCAATTTGTACCCACTCAAATTCTCATTATTTTATTAGTCTTACTCAGAGATCACACCAACATAGTAGAAGAGGACTTATTAATTTAATACTCTTTATTTGAGATTACCCAACCTCAGAATGATTAAAAGCAATATAATTGGGGGTGGGGGTGGAGCCTGAATGGCTAACTGAAAGCAGCAGTATTTTAGAGCTCCATATAACTAGTTAAATAAGACAAGAAAAATATTCTCTTTTTTCTTCAAAGTATAAAATCTTACAGCTAAAGGTCTAATTTACATATTTAGAAACTTTGGTGAAGTTTTACAAATTTCCTGTCAAAAAGCTTGGAGGTATATTCACTTGTTAAAATGAGCTACTCAGAATTCTCACCAGGGTGTTGCCTTAAAGAAGGAACTACAACAGATGGCATCTACGCTGCAGGAGTTGTCTTTGAACATAGATGATTTTAAAGAGAATCTAGAAAATCAAACAAGCTGTCAAAAACAGGCTGACACCCCTCAAAGAAATGCTACACCACCAGCCAAGGATAACAGGAATAGAGGTTTCTCTAAATGACTTAGACAGCAAACTTAAGGAAGATGAAACACACAGAAATGCTTCTTAAACAAAACACTTGGCTGGTTAATAAAGTAGATGACTTGGAAAATAGGGAGAGGAGAAAAAACCTGATAGACTTCTTTGAAGCGATCACCAAAGCTGTAGATGAGGGTATGGTGGTACACACAGCCCATCTAGATCTCGCCAAGGCTTTCAACACCATCACCCACTCTGGAATTCTAGACAAACTCACTAAATTAGGTATAAATCCCTATGTCACAAGATGGGTTGCCAACTGGCTCACTGACCAAAACCACACCGTGAAAGTAGCAGACTCTAAATCCAACTTCAGACCAGTGACAAGTGGAGTACCACAGGGTACAGTCCTAGGTCCTCTCCTGTTTGGCATCTGCTACTCTGAAGTACAGGCCAACACAGAAGGTCTTTGACTAACAAAGTTCGCAGATGACTGCAAACTAGGAGCCATAATCAAATCTCCTAACAATGTGGATATCCTACAAAAGGGCCTCACCGAGACATGCCTGGTGTCAAGGCCATGGACTCAAGCTCAATGCCAGAAAGTGCACTGTCATCCCTTTTGGTAAAAACTCTGTACCCATGAACTACCACACAGGCAGTAGTCTACTTAACGCCGAAAGTGTGAGGAGACCTTGGGACACAGGTGGACAGTAGTCTCTCCTTTGATAATTCCATTGCCACAGTAGTCAGGAAATCCTTCTACGTGGCACACCTCATCAAAAAAGGTTTCTCATCCAGGAAAAAAAAGAGGTAATTGTTCCCCTCTACTCATTACTGAGACACATTATAGAGTACAACACCCCTTTTGGTATGTACCTCACGAGACATCTACAACTGTAAAGGCCACAGAAATACCTCACAAAGAGCATTACCAGCCTCAAACAGATGCCCTACGCAGACCATCTCAAAAAACTCCAGCTTTACTCTGTCGCATATCGCCTACTCAGAGGCAATCTCTGCTTAACATACAAAGCTATGTCAAACCCAGAGCTGTTGGACATGCTCCACGTAAAGAAATCCCAATCCCTCCAAGCTACACCCTGTAGGGACCTAAACCTTGTCACCACAATAAACAGAACATGCTGGAGGGATAGATTCCTATCTCAGAGACTTTCCATACTCTGGAACAAACTACCTATCTATATCAAACAAAGCTCCTCATTAGCACTCCAAGAAAAATCTTGACGATTGGATGGGAGACAGCAAATTCAACCCGGGGATCACTTCTGTGGCTCTGCTTGACAGGGGCACAGGAAAATAATTTTCTTGTGTTGCAAAAGCCAGGGTACCATTTTGCCTAGGCTTATATAGGCCTAGTACCTACCTATGAACATCAGGATTTTTGGATCACCTGAAAACACAGAAGGTGAGGCTATTTCCTTTTTATCAAGCTGGATCCCTGACTTTTTAAATTTAAAAGGACTTTCTTTTGGCATTGAGAGGGCACACAGAGCTCTTGGGAAACCTGCCACTAACTCAAACTCTCCTCCTAGGTCAATAATTATCAAATTTCTTTCATACTTGGACAAGGAACTGATTTTAAGATCTGCTTGGAGGAAGGCACCTCTAAAATATAAACAGAGCCTGATAAGATTTGATAACGACTATTCATCTAGAATAATGGAACAAAGGAAAAAAGTGTGACCAATGAAAGCTTCTGAAACAAAACAACATCAGGGCACAATTTGCATATCCAGCTAAGATAAGAATACTGTATGCCAATGAGATGAGGACTTATTGACTTAGAGGAAGCCTCTTCATTTATTAAAACTAATAATGTGATTACTTTACCAGAAGATATGGATTGGATGTCACCTTCTCTCAAGAGAACAAAAGAAAAATGTCTGGACAGATGTCAAAAAGAAGCAAAAGACATACCTACAGCCAAATCTCTCAAAGCCTCTACTATGATATGAATTGCTCAAGATTAAAGGTCCAATATGACTGCTTTGAATTTTAAAACAAAGGTACAAGCTACTGGAATTTTTATCTATATTTTTTGAAAATAGATGACATGAGTTTTCACATTACCTCAGGTATGTAAAACGGGGTACTTTTCTTTCACAGATGGGTTATATAGCACATAAAATATGCATACTGTAAAATCAACATACATAGTAAAATGTGTATTTTCGCTTAATTTTCTCTCTTCTTTCTCTCTATTCTCATTTTAACTGCATCTCATCTCCCTTTCTAAATTATCTATTTACTATACTCATATAGTCTGTATACATTTAATAACTATCTGTACATAGATAAATAATAGATAAAATAATCTAGTTTTAAGGTAGACTAATTGGAATAGTGAAATTAATTAATTGTTATTACAATATTTATTAGATTAATGATAGTCACTGTTATGCTTATTGGGACTGGGGACATGTTCGCGATTAACTCTGAAATGTTCCATTCATGTACATATGTCCTTTGAATTATTTCCTTTTAGTATTCACAAATATATATACAACAAAAAAAAAGGAGGGAAAAAATGTACTGTTGGTTAAGAGAAGTGAAGCATCTGATATTGTTAATCCTCGTTCATTTCTTACGCATGGGTATCGGTTCAGAGCTCAGAACAGAGCCGGCCATTTTCCAAGCTCGCATCAGCTTTAAACTCTAGAGCTAAACTCTTACCCACAATCCCCCTCTACCTGTTACCTCAGATTTTGTTTGCAGTGTTGCCATTCGGTCGTGTCAAGCTACTTCTCTTGATCCAAGTATAGTCAATTGTTGTTTAATAGCTTTACAGATTACTTTTCTGTTAGAAAAGTTCATATTTTATTGTCTCTTACCCTATCGCATCTAGCGTTCATAATTTCTTCAGGTTTTTTCTGCCTTTTCTTACTACTTTTACCGCAAGGTTTTCTCTCTTTACCATCATTGGTAATCTTTTTCCCTTTTTCTCTCATACCTTTGGGTACTCACTTGTACCATTGTAGGCACTTTTCTATTAATTTGCTGTCATGGCAGATAAAAAAGGTAGTTCGGGGTTTAAGCAGTGTTCTGATTTGAGGACACAAACTGCCTACTTCTGGTGCACACTCTGTGTTTATTGTTTGGAAGCTTCCCATTTGTCTGTTGACCCACCCTGTACTATTTGTGAGAATATTTCTAATAGAACCTTGTTGGAAAGGAAAAACAAGCGGATACTGAAGGGACTTCTAAAATCTTCCTTTTCAAAGGCCATTTCTGGGTCGGAGGTCTCAACCCCTCCTAGAACCCATAAAAAAATGGATGTTCTTACTAAGGCTAAATTTTGCCTTCATCCCCAGCTGGTGACTCCCACCAACCAAAACATAAAAAGGCTAAAATTTCGGCTCCGGAGCGCTCTCAGTCAGCCCCAGTGCTTTCGGTGCCTAGACCTTCGGCACCGAGGCCTTCGGTTCCATTAGTGATTTCGGCTCCATCTTCTCCTGCAACCTTCTATATATCGGCACCAAGGGGCTCCTCGGTTCAGACCATTACCACTGTATTGGCACTGACCGTTCAAGTCAGCGCAGACCTTGACCACGTTGGCTCAGAGATCTTCCTCGGAACAGACACCTTTATTGCTGACTGCAGTTTTGTCGGTTCCAGCTTTGGCACAGACAACAACTCCAGCACAGATCTCTGTATCAATGCAGACAATTACCTCAGCACTGATGACTTCTTCAGTGCAGACAACAGTAGTCCAGTCTCTCTCGGCACAATTGTCCTCTGAGGTCAGATGAGATGGGCACAGAGTCTGCCTTTTCTGTGGACAGGCCTGTTTCTCCCTCAGTCTCCACGAGGTCCACTAGAAGACTTTCCATACATGATGTGTTGTATCTTGTGGACCAGGTACTCTTGGCCAGAGGTATCCCACACCTCAGGGACTATCCTTCCTTGGGAGGTGATCATTCATCTCCAAAGACCTCTTCTTATTCTCCTCCTTCATTGCCTTTGAAGTCCATGGATATAACAGTCTTCCCCTTCTGCGGTTCCCTTTATGGATCTCACTAAGGAACCGCAGTTGCCTTTGTGGCAGGAATGTTTTGCTATGATAGAAAAACAAACTGCAAAAAGATCCAAAATCACACAAGGAATGCTGAGAACAAATCACTTTATGACGCAAAGCTTTCGGGTATGAACCCTTTCTCAATACTAAATACATACATATACACAAAGCAACTGCTTTTATACAGGTCTAGTAGTCATGTGACTGCAGCCAAAGTCACATGACTTATTCAAATGTACAATTTAAAAAATTTAAAGAAACACTGCAAAAAAGCATTTGTTAAAAAAGAAACTAGACATATACATATATATGATCACATTTCAAAACAATATCTAGCACATATATATTCTTAATTATAAAAATATAAAAATATACATATATACCTATATGTTTAATATAAACTCTAAAAATATTAAAACATAGGTGTACACATACATGTACACAACAGATGCACTTATTAACATCAATGTATAAACATGCTCATGCGCACAGGTTAATAAAGGTATCAATTCAACTTGCGTTGTAATCCAATAAGAATGGGTTTAATGCTTACTGTACTGTTAAGGCCAGGAGGACTATCAGCTCCCAAACGTACTATCCATTGATATTCTTTAGTTTCAAGAAAATTATTAATATCACCACATCTGAGTGAGGGAATCACCAAATCAATGACCCTAAATCTAAATGTATGCCTGTCCCCACAAGTCTCAATATGCTTATACAAGGCATTCTATGACCCAGGATGTCAGCTGTGACACGCATAGCTTGCTGCTCCAGAGCCATCCAGGGACTCTGGGTCGGCAGGCTGAGCCACTTAGGGGAGGGGTGACCCCTGCCCTAGACATACACCCCTCTTCGGGTGGACCAACTGATGGAGAAGGCTTTCACTGCTTCTGGTGATACCAGACTGTCTATAACTCCACCTTCCTCTGGAACATTGGTTTCACAAGTCGCATCTAGCGGATGCCGGGTGCAAGGGCCGCAGGACTTATTCCCTCAGGAATACATTTTTCCGCTGTCTTCAGCTTCTCTCACTGAGGAGGTTCACCAGAAAAGTTTGTGCAAGAGGAAGCACATTGGCTCCACAGAGGAGTCCCTCACTGAAGACAAAGATTTCGATGAGGGGGAAGGATCCCCTGGGTCACCCTCTGAGGTATCCTTTGGTGATATCCTCGAAATCCTGAAACAGAGAGGTGACTGGCATTCCTCTAATCAGACCTCTGAGGAATCTGTGTTCCTGCAGGCCTATCGCACCTGGCCCCCTACATCTGCCGATGATCTTGCCCGGCTCAATGTGCAGAGTGCTAGGAAGGCTCCTGATACCGTTGAAGCTATTCCCCAGAGGCCAGATAAGATGCCCCCTCCTGCTTTGGATCCCCATTGGTCCAAAGGTCTTCCTGTGGATGCTTTGGTGGTGGCGGCTGCAACAAAAAAGGATCTGGCAGAAGAAGAAAACCAGACTGTCCATCTGCCTAACAGAGTCCCGGGCCCTGAACAGGATAGGGAAGCACACCTTTGTTTCAGCAACCTTTGCTATCAGGTCTCCGAATTATATGGCACATTTCACCAGGCATCAAAGGGATCTGGTTTCTGAGCTCTCTGAAATCTTGGCTGGTGCCATGTCTGATTAGGTCCATGACAAATTGGCCTCTCAGCTGGCCACCACTGAATCTATATCTCCTCTATGCGACTGCTATCTCACGCATCAGGAGGAGCAGCGGGTTCAGCTGCGGTCTTGAGACATGATGCCTGGATGCACTTGTGCAACTTCGCGGCACCCTTTAAGTCTTTTCTTAATGTCCCCGTTGAGGCCTCCTCGTTGTTTGGGCCCAAAGTTAAAAGCACACTGGCCAGATGTGAACAGGATGGTAAGACGTGAACAGGACGGTAAGACCCTTTCTGCCATAGGTGTCCGTTATTCTTCCCCTCAACGTGCTTTCTCACGAACCCAAAAGAGTGGGAAAGATGCGTTTCTAGAAATCTCAAGGTCCTTTCCATAACACACAGGCTGAGTTCTCCCCCAGAGGCAGAGGGGGAAACTCACAGGGAAGACTCTCCTTTTGGGGCAGAGGGGGACCACGTAACCAGGATTCCAGGAATTCTTTCCCTGGTCAATCCTACCAGTGCTCCTGAAGAGCGGCCCAACTCCTTTCCTCTCGAGGAGGTTGGGGGATGTTTCTCCCTGTACCCTTCTGCCTGGCTAACCATCACCACCGATTCTTGGGTACAAAGGATCATAACCAGAGGTTACCATATCCCCTTCGATCTTTGTCCCATCCCTTCAAAAAATCTTCCCGACGTTCCACCCAGTCAAAGGGAAGAAGCAGCACTAGAGATAGAAAAGCTGCTAAGAAAGAGTCATGCAAATAGTCCCTCCAGACCAGATAGGATCCGGATTCTACTCAAGACTATTTTTGGTGGCAAAGAAAACCGGGGACTGCAGACCAATTTTGGATCTCTGTGTACTGAACAAGATTGTGAGTACACAAAAAATCCAGATGGTCACAACACAGTCTATCCTCCCACTTTTGGAAAAGGACAACTGGATGTGCTCTATAGATCTTCAAGATGCGTACTACCACATAAAGGTGGATATGCCATCAAGAAGATTTCTGCACTTCCGTGCGGGAGCCAGTCACTACCAGTTCAGAGTACTGCCCTTCGGGCTCTCTACAGCCCCCACAGTGTTCACCAAGTGCATGGCAGTTGTCACAGCTCACTTGCGACTTCAAGGATTCCAGGCATTTCCATACCTAGACGACTGGCTCATTTCCACCCCCACAACATATCTACTGCAAAAAGCCCTGTCACTCGCTCCTCGCTGCTCAAAGGCTAGGCATAAACAAACTGGCAGAAATCCAATCTCACCCCATCTCAGTCAACAGAATTCATAGGAGTTATCTTGGACACAAAAAACTGCAGAGCTGCTATTCCAGAGCACAGAATTCTAAGGATAAAGCAACAACTAATTCCAATCCTTTCAAAAGGAAAAATCCACATCTCACTCCATTCTACAGCTGTTTGGTTCCTTGGCAGCCTCCATCACCATTGTTCCCCTGGCCAGGTTGCACATGAGGCTTCTACAATGGCTACTGCTCACCCAATGGTATCCTTTTCAGCATCCTCTTTCAGCCCTGATTCAAGTAACCCACTGGTGCAAACAGGATTTAAATTGGTGGATGACAAACTCTCAAAATGGTCTCGCCCCTTCTCCCCCCAGCAATCCAAGGCCACAGTGACCACAGATGCCTCCCTGATGGGGTGGGGGGGGTATGTCAGGGACAGACAGTCCAAGGCACTTGGTCTGAACTGGAGGCCCATCTGCATATAAATGTTCTAGAGCTGGGGGCGGTGCTTCTGGCATTGCAAGCATTCCATGCCCTGCTGCCGTCTGGGACAATTGCGATTCAGACAACATGGTGGTGGTCTGGTACATCAGCAAGCAAGGTGGAACCAAATCTTACCCCCTTTGTCGAGAGACCATGAGGATATGGTAATGGGCAATGGCTACCAACAGTTTTCTTCTAGCAACGCACATTCCCGGGAGTTCCAAAGTGATAGCAGACAGACTCAGCAGGTGCATTCTTCAACCTCATGAGTGGTCCCCGAATCCCTTGATGGAGGCAATCTTCCACTGCTGGGGCTGTCCTTGCTGCGACCTCTTTGCATCCCTGACCAACTACAAATGCAGCAACTACTTCACCCTGATTCCCCCTCCAGGACAGTCACCCAGGGACGCTCTAGTCCACGACTGGCCCTCGGGTCTTCTTTATGCATTTCCACCCTTTCCCCTCATTCCCCAATTTCTGAAGAAAGCCCATCGGTTGAAGAGGAAGGTGATCCTCATAGCACCATATTGGCCTCGACAGATTTGGTTCCCCTTCCTTTGGCCTCCCCTACTAGATAGACCATGGATTCTCCATCCAACCCCAGCGTTGATCTCACACCCACAGAACCAGATTCATCCCAGCTTGAACAGCCTGAAGCTCACAGCTTGGCTACTCCAATTCCCTTGATTACCAGGCAGAAAGATCTTTCTTTACCACTACGTGATATTCTCATCACTTCTCTTAAGTCTTCCACTAAAATTACTGATCTGAGCAAGTGGAAAAGACTTGCCTGTTGGCTGAAAGATAAACAAGTAGACCCCTTTTCAGCACCAGTGTCAATAATACTAGACTATCTGGCCGACCCGTTTCAATCGGGTCTATCGGCCTCTACCATTCGAGTTAATTTGGCTGCAATTTCTAATTTTCATGAGGGTGTCCAAGATTCCTCTCATGTCCCATAAATTGTGCAAGACCTTCATAAAAGGTGTGAATCATCTGAAGCCATCTTTTAGAGAACCTATTCAACCATGGGATTTATCATTAGTTCTACAAGCTCTGACAATGTCACCTTTCGAACCAGCCTCTTCTTGCGACTTCAAGTATTTGTCATGGAAAACCTTGTTTTTAGTCACTATTACTTCTGCCAGACATATTTCTGAACTTCAAGCTTTATGTATCAAGAGTTCATACTTGATTTTTCAGAGAGATAGAGTGTCTCTGAGAACTAATCAGTCATTTCTGCCTAAAGTGATCTCTGAAATGTCCATTAATCAAGCCATTGAATTGCCAGTTTTCTTTCCCAAGCATTCAGAGGAGTGTGTTGCATACATACCCTAGATATACACAGGCAAATCTGTTTTTACTTAAACAGGACTAAACCCTTTCGTAAATCTGACCAGTTATTTTTGGCCTTTTCTGGACCTAGATTAGGATCTGCTGTTGCTAAGGTCACATTGTTGCTAAGGTCACATTTGCTATATGGTTGATGGACTGTGTGACCTTCATTGATACACAACGTAATATCTCGTTGCCTACTACCATGAAAGCTCTTTTCAACAAGGTCGGTGGCAACTTCTGCTGCATTCCATGCCAGGGCTTCTTTACATGACATCTGTGCAGCTGCAACTTGGGCTACACCTCATACCTTCATCAATCATTACAAATTGGATTTGGCCTCCAGGGGAGAAGCATCTTTCGGTTCTATAGTGCTCAGGAACGTCCTTCCATGAGAGCCTCCCAGGAATAGAGGTAGCTGGGGACTCAGTCCCATGTGTAAAGAATGAACGAGGATTAACAATATCAGATAAAGTTATGTCTTACCATAACGTTCCATCTGTATTGTTGATCCTCGCTCAGTCATTATGACCCTCCCTCCTTCCCCCTCTTGTGGTTTCTAGTGGATCTCACCATCCGGTTCTCTTAGGTTATTTCACCAAAGGTAGCCTCCACCTTCTTTAACTTGCAAACAATCTGAGGTAACAGGGAGAGGGGGATTATGGGTAAGTTTAGCTCGAGAGTTTGAAGCAGACGCGATCTTGGAAAATGATTGGCTCAGTTCCAAGCTCGGAACAGATACATACCCATGTGTAAGGAATGAACGAGGATCAACAATACAGATGGAACGTTATGGAAAGACATAACTTCTTTTTTCTTCACATTCTATTTGCTTTGCCATACCAACAGTAAACAATTGCTGCAGTTTCTAAGGACACTGTGAACCTGCAAAGTGCATTTAGCCTCACAGATAAATAAGAAAAAGTAATGCTTAGTTATTAAAATGAAAAACAACCTAAGCAAGGTAAAATAAATACATAGTTGGACTATTTGTAATATTTTATGATTTATCCTCAAAGGATTACATATTCCCGGAAACTGAAATGTTCCCAAACTACATGTGCACTTCAATATAGCTGCTTGATTAAAAAGTATTACTCAGTTTAACATGCTGATTTCACAAGCTGTGTGCACTGTAAAAGTGACATTTTATATGTTACTTAAAATTGTCAGTCTAGTGCACATGAAAAGATGCATATTACATTTTGCAACATATCTTTGCAGTTACCTCACACACTGTACAAACTCACTTGGTAACGGATAGCTGTTCATTTAAAATATCAGTTTAAATATTAAATGTGCCTTTGAAATGCTATTGACATTTTGACAAAATATAATCTGAACTGTAAAATGAATGACTTGAAAGAAGTTAAGTAATGCATAGATTTCAAAGACAGTTCATGACACTGCAGTACAAGTAAAAATTTATATTCACAAGTAAGTATTGAAATGTTTTAGTCTTCCAGTCAAAATAGCTTACTGTCAACATTATGCAATATCAGAAAGTTTGAAGAGCTAGGAAATTACTATTCTTAGTCTTTATAATGATTATTAGACAGATCTTGTGCTGCAGTAGCGTTGTCGCCTCATAGCAAGATGTCGCCCCGTTTGATTCTCAGCTAGAGCGTCTTCTGTGTGGAGGCATACGTGAATAGGGCATGCCTTCGTTGAAGGTTGTGCATCAGGGCTGGTAACCCGGTACATAAAAATCCACTACCAATCATTATAGGACCGGAGTTCCGCTGTGGCGACCCCTAACCAGGAAAAGCCGAAAGACACAAACAAACAGACAGATGTTAGACTCTGTTTTGTTTAATGAATTGAGACATGTTTATGAGGAAAAGTGGACTCATTTACTCACACTGGACTACACATTCCTGGAAACTCAACTGAAATGTCTCCAAATTACTTGTGAATTTAAATAAAATTGCCTGATTAATAAGCATAATTTACTTTAACAACCTGAATCCATAAAGCTATTTGCTCTATATATGCTACATTATCTATGTTGCTTGCTTACGACAGTCTCTAGAGCACACGAAAAAATACATATCTTTGCAACATGCTATATTTGCACTAACCATACATTCTAAACTAACTCAATGGGCAAGTGACAAATTATTTGAAACTTCAGTCTAAACATTAATTGTGCCCTTGAAATATTGTTGCTGTTTTGACAAAATAAAACCTGAATTGAAATAGGAATGATTTGAATAATTGAAGTATTGTACAGATTTCAAAGACTGTTATTGACACTACAATATAAGTAGAAATGTATACATGCAAGGAAAAATTTAAATGCTTTATACTTCGTTAAAATAGCTTATTGTTAACTTTTTGCTTTACCAGAAAATTTAAAGAGCTAGGAAATTATTTCTAATTTGTCTTTATAATGTTTGCTAAAGTGATGTTAGTCACCAACTTGTTTAATGGATTGCATGTCATGTACAAGACGGACTACTGAATGTCATTTCTGTTTATCTAAGTTTGCTGAATTTCTTTTATTAGTAGTGATTTAAAACAAGGGAAAGAAAGGGAAGGGAAATCTTTGGTTTTGGTCAAGGGATGAGAGGCTTAAGAGTTTTCAAACTGCCCTGAGAACTCGCTAAGATGCTTTAAATACTATTTTTGATTAATACTTACCTAAGGTAAGTCTTTATTACCATATAGTTACCTTCACATTCATTCTAGACCTGATGTGATTACCCATTCTGGAAGCAAGAGGTGCTCTATGCAGGATAGGAATTGTCAGGGCGATTATAGTTCATTCTTAGACCTTGCTTTGTAAATCTATAAATATGTAAATGCATTGCACACTAGAATGTAGGGCGCCTCTACTCAGAGTCAGGATATCACTGATAAGCCATGTCTTTTCATAAGTGTAAGTGGAAGTTGGTGAGCTGAAGAGGAGTAAAGGAAGACCGCTCACACAGTAAATTAATATTTCATTGGTAATCACTCATTGTATCCTGCAGAGTCCTTTTAGTCAAACTATTTTAGCAATCTATTTGTTGTTGGCTTTAGTGTATGCTCCTCTGTTGCATTTAGTTTATCCAAAATAACATTACCGACATGTTTGGGATCTCTTACGGGTAACTAAAATATTGAATATTTTCTAAGTCAACATAATAATTGTTTACACTACTAACATTCCATCCTGATATATAAAAAATACTATAGAACAATAATAGAATAATATAGAATTTCATATCTCAAGAAAATTCTCCACATAATAATTTAACATATGGAGCTCAGCTGATATTGTCAGTTAAAGGTATGAGTGATAATCCATTAGATCTATATCTATTGGATTAGAAATGACTTTCATTCCAGGTTTAATTGGAAATTAATATTCACTTGTATTTGATACTTTAGAATTAATGTTTTATATTAGTACTTTCTTAAAGCCTGACCAGAATTTTACCCTACTTGTATTTAAAGAAGAAAATTAAATTACACTAAGTTTACACACACAAAAATAATATTCAGTGTTATCAGAGAATATGATACAACTACTATAATCAAAATAAAAAAAAAATTCTTCCAACAATAACTTGAAATTAATTTAACATTCTTATCATTAAATACTAATGGCTTAAATAATGCAAATAAAAGATCAAACTTACTAAAATATGTAAATCTAAATAAGGCACAAGTAGTATTTCTCCAGGAAACACATTTTAAGACTGATAGCTTTATTTGTTACCCAAGGACTACACAGTCTTAGCTCAACCCTTCTACAGAACGAAGACAAAATGAGCATCAATTCTTGGGAAGAAAAACATAATCACTCCAAAAGTTATTTATAAATATGAAGACAAAGAAGGGCTAGCATTTTTTATAATTAAATGTAATAACAGAAAATGGACCTTAGCTAATCTATATTAGTTCCCAGGAACTGGAGCAGGAATGGTTTAAAAACACCTAGATTTTATTTCCAGCAATTATAAAGGAAATCTTATACTGGGAAGAGACTAATTGTAACTTGGAAGCTTCTGAAACCACCAAGAAATCTTTTAGTACAGCAACTATTTCAAAATCCTTAAAAAGAAGGATTCATTTCATTTAATAGACACTTTTAAAGTAAAATATGATAAATCCTTATTATTTTCCCATAAAGATCATAGATTTGGAACACAAACCAGAATAGACAAATTGTTCGTAGTTCAAGATTTACAAACAAAAATCCTCAACTTCTCAACAGTTCCATGCCCCTTCTCAGATCATGACTCTCTGATAATGAACCTCCAAATAGAGTTTAAACCTTTAATCCTCTAAACTACAATTCCATCATATATCACGAAAGTTAAAAAATTCAGACCCTGGATGTTGTCAGAACTACAATTATTTCTTGAAATTAATAATGCAACAGAAATCAGTAGAGTCATGGTTTGGGACTCATTAAAAGCGTATTTAAGACCCTTAGCTGGTACAAAAACAAAGTTACAAAGTGGGAAAATGAATCATTAGACTTGCAAACCAGACTCAACAGCAAAATCTAAAATAAATCAGAATTGTCAAGAAGTCAAAAAAGAAAGAGGAATTAATAACAAATGTAATGAAATTCTAACACAAAACTTGTCTAGCCTTGGAAAAATTGAAAATAAACTCATTAGCCACCTCCCCCAGATATCTACATAACGTATCTACAAGAATTAAAATACAATGTGAAGCAAACAACATTGGTAGTATATATCATGAAAAGAAAGGGAAAAAAAGTATCAGATATAGGAGACATCCTTTCAGCATTTTGGTTCCATTATATGGAACACTTAAAAAAAGAAGATTTAGATACCAACCAAATAAACTCAGATACAAACCTTATCAATATAAAAAAAAAATCCTGAAAAAGTACAGTTTTGTACCTACCATAAATGTAGATGTTCGAAGATCCACATTGCTGCAGTCCTTACACTTAGGTAGTCCGCTGTCCTCGGTCGGCCCGAATATCAAAGTATAAGGCTGACGTCGGTCAAGGCGCATCTGACTGACATCAGGACGTCAGGGTACAAATGCGCATGACCGACGTCATATCCTCAGTCTTTTCTTGCCCCAGATGTCAGAAGACCCTAAAAATAAAGGTCAAAACCAAAAGACAGCAAACAAACAACCAACCACCCTTGCACTAATTATATGTACAATATATACAATATACACAATATTTACAACCCAACCCACACAACCACCTCTAACTACAGAGGGAAGGAGGGAGGGTAAATTGGACTGCAGCAATGTGGATCTTCGAACATCTACATTTATGGTAGGTACAAAACTGTACTATGTTCTTCATCTCACATTGCTGCAGTCCTTACACTTGGGTAGAATCCCAAAGCAGAGGTAAGGGAGGATGGCCAAACTACAAGGCAGCAGGAGCTGCCAAAATGCCCTGCAAAACAGCAGTGGCAAAACCAGCCCTGGATTTAGAGTAAAGTGGCAGGTGATAATGCCTAGAGAAAGTATGCACTGAACTCCAAGTAGCTGCCTCCAAAATATCCTTGGTTGCCACTCCCTCAAAAGGCTGTCGAAGTGGCAGTAGCCCTAGTGGAATGAGGCCTAATCCCAGCTGGAATCTCCTTGCCATGATGGGAATAACAGAAAGCAATGCAAAACCCAATCCACTTAGAAATAGTTTGTTTTGACACAGGCTTGCCCTGAGAACTCAAAGCAAAAGAAACAAACAACTGCTGAGACTGCCTGAACCCTTTAGTTCTGTCCAAATAATATCGCAACTGCCTGTGTACATCTAAAGTGTGCAAAATCTTTTCCCCTTTATTTTGGGGATTTGCATAAAAAGTAGGCAAATGAATAGTTTGGTTTAAAGCCACACTAGAAACCACCTTAGGCATAAAGGAAGGATTAGTACGCAAAGATACCCTATCCTTATGGAAAATCAAGAAAGGCTCAACCGCCATAAGGGCCTGTAATTCAGAAACCCGTCTTGCAGAGGTAATGGCCAACAAAAAGGTAGTCTTCCATGATAAATATTTCAACTCAGAAGTAGCTGCAGGCTCCAAAGGTTGTAGAGTGAGTTTCTCCAACACAAAATTGAGATCCCAAGCAGGAGTAGGAGCTCTACGTGGGGGTCTTATATTCTTTGCCCCTCTAAGAAATTGCTTGAACAAAGGATGAGAAAACAATGGAGGGTCACATTCATAGTGAGCTGAAATTGCTGCAGCATGAACCTTAATAGAAGAGAAGGACAATCCTTTGTCCAGTAACTCAGTAAGATATTGAAGAGCCACACTTAAATTAGGCTCAGAAACATCAAAATCCTTTGCTGCACTCCAAAATAAAAATCTCTTCCATTTATCTGCGTACACTTTCCTTGTACTAGGCCTTCTAGCTTCCAAAATCACATTCAAAACTTGTTGTGGAAGTTGAGACCCTCTATGGTTCAAAACAGAATATGCCAGGCTGTGAGGTGAAGAGAGTGAAGTTTGACATTGAGCAAATGGCTGTCCTCCTGTGACAACAGGTGTGGAATCGAAGGCAAAGGCCATGGAGGCTTCTGTACCAGACTTCTCAGTAATGGGTACCAGTGCTGTCGAGGCCAATCTGGAGCTATTAAAATCATCCTTGGCTTGTCCTGTCTGACCTTTAGAAGTACCTTTGGGAGGAGAGGCAGAGGTGGAAAGGCATACACATGAAGATTGCTCCAATTGAAAGAAAGAGCATCCACTTTCCAAGCTGTGGGATGAAACCTTTTGTGCAAAACTTTGGCAGCTGATGGTTTAGTGGAGAAGCGAACAGATCTATGTCTGGAGTTCCCCATGACACTGTCAATTTCTGAAATACATGAGGATCCAATTTCCACTCGTGGGGATCCATAATTTGTCTGCTCAACACATCTGCTAAGGAGTTCTGTGCTCCTGGCAGAAACCTTGCCTGAAGATTGAGCTGTAAACTGAGAGCAGTCTCCCACAAAATCATTGCTTGCCTGCATAGAGGATAAGAATCGTTCCCCTTGCTTGTTGATGTACCACATGACAGTTGTGTTGTCTGTTAGAATCAACACCTGCCCTGGAAGAAGTAAATCCTTGAAAGCTATTAATGCAAACTGGACTGCTAACATCTCCTTCAGGTTGATATGTAGATGTTGTAGTCTGGCAGGCCACTTGTCTTGTATCCACTTTCCATTTAGATGAGCTCCCCAAGCTTTGTCTGAGGCATCTGTCGTTAAAATCTGACTCGCCTCTGGCCGGGTCACAGAGAGTCCCTTGTTTAGGTGACATTCCTGAGCCCACCACAAAAATTCCTTTTGAATGCAAGGTATTATTTGAATGACAGTGTCCAGATCCTGGCAGTGCTGTGTCCATACATTTTTGAGATACCATTGCAGCTTCCTCATATGCAGTTTGGCATTGGGAAGCACCAGAATACAAGATGCCATGAACCCTAAGGCTTGAAGGACTGTCCTTGCAGTCAGCCCGGACTGATGAGATAGCTGATGGAAGTAAAGGGAAAGACTCATTTGTTTGTCCGGGGTTAAAAAGGCCATCTGGGATGCTGTATTCAGTCTTACACCCAGAAAGCACATGTTCTGAGAGGGTACTAGACTGGACTTTATTTTGTTCACAGAATACCCCAGGCATCTTAGCACTGCTATCACATATTCCAAATGATGAAGAAGCTCTTCCCTTCCTTGAGCCAGAATCAGGCAGTCGTCCAAATAAGGATAGATCTGTATTCCTTTTAGCCTGAAGAAAGCTATCACTGGAGCCAGAACTTTCGTGAACACTCTGGGCGCAGTAGATAAGCCAAAGGGCAATGCAGAGAACTGATAGTAAGAAGTCCCAGCTCGAAAACGCAGATACTTCCTGCAACTTAGTCTGATAGGAACATGAAGGTAAGCCTCCTTGAGATCCAAAGTTACCATCCAATGATCTTTGCCCAGTAGAGGTAAAAGCTGTTGCAACGTCAACATTTTGAACTTGGGAATGTCCAGATAAGTGTTGAGGATAGATAAATCCAAAATTGGTCTCCACGTGTTCCCCTTCTTTGGTACTAGGAACAGGCGAGAATAAAATCCTAGGCCCACTTCTGGCATTGGGACCGGCTGTATGGCCCCTAGTTGAAGTAACAGAGAAATTTGCTTGTGAGCCTCTAGTCTTTGTTGAGGAGGAACGTCTGGCATGCCTCTGAAAGGAGGCAAGGTATGGAAATAAAACCTGTAACCTTGGTGTATGATATCCAATACCCATCTGTCTTGGGTAATTAAACTCCAATTTTCTTTGAAAAGTGCCAACCTTCCTCCCAAAGGTGCTGCCAGACGAGAAGGCTCTGGCAGCTGAAAAGGTAGGTCATTGGGTCTGTTTACGAAAGGACTGACCCCTGCCCTCACCTGAAGACTGTGCAGGAGAACTCCCTGTTCTAGGCCTGAAAGAGCCCTGAGCTCTGCCCCTACCACATCTAGATCTACCCCTAGACTGGGAATCATAAGAAGGATACGTCCACCCTTTAGCAGGCCAATTTCTACTAACCTTTGGAGGCTGAACCTGCAAAAAATCTTTAACAGTCTGCATAGACTTAGCCTTGTCTTCCATTTTCTTTAAAACTGCCTCAACAGGAGAACCAAACAACACATCAGATTATAAAGGAGCATCTAAAATCCTTGTTTTAACATGGTCAGATAAATTTTGATCCCTCAGCCAGGCGTGCCTGCGAAGAACTGACCCAGTGGCAGCCACCCTAGACGAGGCCTGTACAGCATCAAAACCACATTGCAAAGAATGCTTACCCACCTGTTCAGAAACATGTACTAAATCTTGTAACTCTTTACAATCAATACCTTCCGCCAGAGCATCAACCTTAGACTTCAACTGTGAAAGGAGATAGTTTTGGTATTTTAACATGTGAAACTGGCAATTCAAAGCCCTCATAGCTAGAGTGGAAGAAGTATAAACTTTCTTTCCCCATCTATCCAAGGCCCTGGCTTCTTTATCTGTAGGAACCGGATTCTTGACAACAGAAGCCTTAACACCTTTAGGCCCCTGGCTAACAGTTTCTGGGTCTGCCCTAGGACTCTTAAAAGGATACTTATGAACTTCAGGCACCCTGTAATACCTATCCGGTTTAACAGGAGCAGGAGGCAAAGAATCAGGATTAAGAGAAGCCTCTGTAAAAACATCTTCCACTACATCCAAAACAGGAGGTATAGCCAAAGGCCTATGCTGGGGTAAAAATAAAAATTCCCTAAGCCTTTTCCTGGAATCAGAGAAGTCCTGACCTTCCCACTTAAAATGCTCCCTCATGGAATGAAGAGTTTCTGAAAAGAAAAATCCTCAGGAGGAGAAGCAGAAGGAGTAGAATCATCCACATCAGAATAAGGAGAGTACTCCTGCAAGTCTTCAGCCAAAGACTCTGAAACATCCGAAGCCTGCTCAAGACTCCCTAGCTCAGGCTCCACCCTAGGTCTCTTATCAGGAGGGGGCAAAGAACCCCTAATCAGAGTAATCAAATCTTCTGCCATTTTAAGCATATGCTTCTTGGGCACAGTTCCAGAAGAACTAGGGGTGACACCAACTGAAGCTAAACCTGGCCTGCCTCTAGGAGAAGCCTTGGAAACAGAAGGAGGGGGCCTAACCACCCTAGGCAGGGAGGGGAGTATAGTAACCTGAGAAGCCCCATCACCCTGGCCTGCCTCTTGAGAGGCCACATCCTGCAATAACAAGGTCTCTTCCTGGGATCCCAAAGAAACCTCCGGTGGAACCACCGGCTCCACCGACACCTCTAAAGAACCGGCATCCGGTACGGACGGTTCTTCTAGCCTAGGCTTCACTGCTTTGTCCTTGCGCTTCTTGAAGCGGGCGTCGGAGCATCCGACGGCATTTTATAATTGCACCGCTTCCCAAAGACTAACCTGGCACAATCTAATCTCCTCTTTATAGTGCGTTTATTAAATCTAGCACAAGAGCGACACCCAACAACGTCGTGCTCAGACCCTAAACAAGGAATACACAAAGTATGATAGTCTCTATGCGGTATCTGTTTCCCACAAGAAATACAATTATTCACTTTTTCTGACATCCGGTAAACCACTGAGGCAAGAAAAAACTAAAATATTCTAACGGGTACTTAGCCAACTTTGACTCGGTCTGAAACTCCAGCGAAAAATTTCAGAACGCCAACCGGCACTTGCAATACTGCTTCTGCATCGGACCATGCGGCAAAAAAGACTGAGGATATGACGTCGGTCATGCGCATTTGTACCCTGACCGACGTCAGCCTTATACTTTGATATTCGGGCCGACCGAGGACAGCGGACTACCCAAGTGTAAGGACTGCAGCAATGTGAGATGAAGAACATCTTAAAACTAGACCTAAAAAACCTATATCCTACAAAGAAATTGTTGACCAGATAAAATAAAGTAAATCTAACAAAGCTCCAGGGATAGATGGTATAATTACAGAAATTTACAAACTCTTCCCTTCAACAGTAATCTCCCTTTTTCATAAAACTTTTCTAGAAGTCCCTTTAGAAGCAAAAATACCACCCTCATGGAAATATTCTCTCATAACAATTTTAAGAGACAATAAGCCATCAGACCTTTGCACCTCATACAGACCTATATCATTACTGAATATGATTACAAAATATCCATGTCAATCCTAGCTAACAGATTGAAAATCCAACTTAAGACAATTAATAATGATCAAACTGGATTTTTATATAAGACACACATGAAAATATTAAAAAAATATACTTACTCATAGATTATGTGGATAAAGAAGATAAACAATTGTAATCTGATTAGACATAGAAAAAGCCTTTGACTCCTCAACTGGCAATATCCATTTAAAACTTTAGCATTATTTGAATTTCCTACTCCCTTCATTGCATTACTAAAAACATATATATTAATAACTTACCCCACATTTAAGTAGGCCCTTTCACCTCAGAATATATCCATATAACGAAAGGTACTAAACAAGGATGCCCCTTTTCTACTATTTTATCTGCTTTGGCTAAATAAATATTGCAGAAATAATATGCAATAATCCAAGAATAAAAGGAATATAAGTCTATGACCAGTACATATCTCAAATAATCCTTTTTGCTGATGATATTTTATTAATCCTATCAAACTCCAGAGAGAGCTAGTAGTAGTAATGGAAAAATTTTTGTAAGATTTCAGGTCTACACTTTAATAGATCAAAATTCCTATTTTTAAATAAGAAAAAAGAACTAAAAGTTACAGATAAATCCATCATAGGAAAGCAAGAACTTGTGCTAAATTATTTAGGAATAGTGCTATGCAAAAATATAAATGAAAATATTAATAAATTATAAAAACATTATTGAAATAAAAATATATATAGAAAAGTGGAACAAAATTATATTAACATTTGAAGACTGATTGCAATTAATAAAAATGGTTTTATTGCCAAAAATACTATATGTAGCATTAGCAATACAGTTCATTCCTGAAAGATGCATTCTTAAAGAAATAAACTCATGTTTAATACCATTTTTATGGTATCCCAAAAAGAACAGACTAGCTGTAACTCATCACATTAGCCCCTGGAAACCAGGAGGATTGAACTTCCCAGAAAGAGACATATATAAAAGAATCTGTGCTTAAAACTACAACAGACTGGATAAACCCAAATTATTTTGCCAACTAGAAAGAATTAATGGCTATATTAACAAATTAATTTAATCTGTTAAAAAATGTTTAATAGCGGACAAATCAAACAAAGCCTGGTACACACTATGCATACGTATGCAATATATTGTAACAAAACATTCTAAAACAACACTGATTAATCATTACATCAATTCGTTTAGGAAACTTATCAAAGCAAACAGATCTAAAACTTTGGTTTGACCTTTTAACCCCATTTACCATCACTAAGAACTTTCCTCACAAAATATATAGGGAAACAATAACCTCCTGGGAACAAAACGGATTCTTATGCTGGTTTCAATGCGTAAATAAATTAAATGATTTAGATATACATGTGATAAAAACTGCTTAAAATATTCCAACACAGGACTAGTTAACCTTACATAGCATTTTAATGTACACTCAAGATTTATGCAGATTAATTCCTCATTTAAAGATATTCCAAATCTAATAAGTTTTCTGTATGAATGTATATATCTACATAAAGAGTCAACATAAAACAATTCCCAAACCATCATACTGGCAGTTCTTAACAAAAGGTCATTCATTGCAGTTAACAGAAGAAATTAAAACTAACATGTTACTATCAGTTAATTACACCTCTAACACAGTACTGCAAAATATTTAACTGGAAATACTTACATAGAGCATTTTTAACACCAGATAGAATTAAAATGATCAATACTACTACAAGTGTTTTTTGCTGGAGGTGTGAAAAGTCAAATAAAGCAGACTGGATTCATTTTTTTATGAACGTAATAAAATTAAATCATATTGGAATGGAAGTCATTTTGTACAAGCTTTATTTTAATCAATCCTTTACCTTATTTAAAGTATTGATTATACTAAATGTAAATGAAGGTCCCTATTATTTAAAGTATTGATTATACTAAATGTAAATGAAGGTCCCTACCTGAATAAGACAAATATGTATTTGTTATGGACAACACTTGCTATATCTAAGAAATGCGTAACCAGAAAGTGGAATTCAAATACACCCCCGACCTTGGAAGAATTCTACACTTTACTGAAGACAACTGCATCGATGGAAATAAAAACCTAAGAACTACGAATCTATCCCAGACCATTGGTAAATAATCCTTGGAAGAAAGTTGTTTCTTTGGCGGACACTTTGCAATAATCAATACTGTATCTCTGATAACTGATCTGTTAATTCTATATTTAATAACATACAGTGTATATAACTGAAAGTCAGGCTATTGTAAATATTGTATATAAGTTTAAAATATTTAAAAATATTATGTAAATGTTATTTGGGCTTGCCTTTGTTGAAGGCTGGGCGTCGGGCTGGCATTTCAGCACCATAAAAATTGACTGCCAATCATTAGCGGACTCGAGTTCTGCCGTGGCAACCCCTAACTGGGAAAAGCCAAAAGAAGAACATGTAAATGTTATTTTAATTGAAAATAAAAAAAAAAAAATTTAGGAAAAAAAAAATGCAATATAATTTCAAACTATGCTCATGCCTACAGAATGGTATAACGCAGCCATCTGAGTACATGACATATCATGTATTAAGCTCTTCCAATTAACATGAATGTTTGTCTATCATAATAAATTTCATTTTACACACCTGTCTCCACATTGTTAATGTTGACATCACACATCTTATTACTAGTTCTTGCTGTCAGGGTTACATCTTGAGTTTTAATGTCTACATGCACTTTGATATCTGGGAGGTCTACTGAATACAGACTATTGAGACATTAAAAATCAAGAATTTCAGGTATATACAACAAACATACATGCATAAAAAATGCAATCCCAGACTTGACAGCTTTGTAAAGCTCATTTCACAGCAGTCTTTGCCAAAGAACCTAATGAATGGACCATGAAGAAGGTCCTCAGCTGTCAGATATCCTGGCCAGCTTCTAATGTGAATTATCCAACAACTATTTTGCTTCTTTTTGGTGGTAGTGCATGTGGTACATGTTGGAGCACTGCTCAACACCAACAGAAAAGAGTGCAGGTATAAGGTAAATGTGCCATCCATGTATTCGGTATATTTCAATAGGTCAGAAACTTAGCACAACATAATTTGTTAGCTTTAAAAAGTGAATGATCTGGCAAGTTTACTTCACATTTCCATGAGGCTGGAGTACCTTAAGCTACCAGTAGAGAGAATATTAATCTTACATACTTCCACAGACAGTAACACTCCTAAGGATCATAATAGTGAGACTGATATATCCATTGCCTTCAGAACCTAACACTGGTATCAAACAGATGTCTTTTCTTACCTAAAACATTTTCACAATACTAGGCAAGAATAATATTGAAGGAATATCTAGCCAAGAATTATATTTTATGAAACAGCAACCAAGAAAAGGCCAAGGGATTGAAAACCACTCCCACCAAAAGTGCATGCGTGTGTGTTTATTTTTATGTGGAGGAACATGTGATCCCACTTCTTCAAAGAGAGTAAAATGTGCCCTGAGCATCTTCTAAATATACAGTGACTAAGGTCACAGTGGGGTAGACATGAACACCAAATGACTTAATTTGGCCACAGTAAATCGTTCAGCAACCAGTAGTTATGCAACATAGGACTGGTTTTGTGGTGCAGAGGAATGGAGCTCCTTGCAGTGACCTAGTTGCAATTGGAGATGCAGAACTGTAGAATTCAAGCAAGAAATGGGGAGTTTAAAGGGCTATAATGATTTTGCCTCTACTGGGAGGTGGACGAGGTCCTTGTTCTCTGGGAGCACACTAGGAAGACCAAGGAGCCTACTACTCTTGCCCTAAGCAGAGTCTAATTTGCAGGGAATGTCACTTGCTGATATGAGGAGTTTGTCTTCTGGAAGACCCACAATGGTATCCAGACAACTCTATGTATTAATAGACAAGGATAGACTTGAAGAGTAGACAATGCAGCCAGAGTCCCATGCTTTGTTCACTATTTCTAGGAAGGAAAAAAAAGGGCAGTCATAGTACTGTGACTGGGCCTAAATCCATTTTGTGTGGGAGTTAGGGTAGGAGTTGTAGATGGATACATTTTTCAAGAGGTTTAGAGATGGGGGGATAGGGTTCATAGGTAGGTACTAGGCTATCTACCCAAAGACATTTATAAGCCTAGCCAGAATGTGTTGGCTTCCGTTGCCCCCTTAGATTAGTTTGTGGTGCCTCTGTCCAGCAGATGCACTGAAGTGATACCCAGGGTAAACTTTGTTTCCGATCGACTCGTCAAGGTTTCTCTTGAAGAGTGTTAGTGACAAGCTCTCCCTGCGTAGATTAGAATCTTGTTCTAGAGCATGGGAAGTCTCTGGGACAAGAATCTATCCCTCCAGCATGTCCTATTTATTGTTGTGGTGAGGTTTAGATCCCTAGAGTGTGCGGCTCGAGGGAATATGGTTTTCTTTAGGTGGAGCATGTCCATCAACTGTGGGTTGGACTTGTCCTTGTATGTCAGGCAGAGATCACCTCTGAGTAGGCGGTATGCAACAGAATACAGCTGGAGTTTCTTCAGTTGAACTGCATAGGGCATCTGTTTGAGGCCAGTGATCCTACTGGTGAGGTACTTCTGTGGTCTTTCCAGCTGTTGCAGGTGTCTTGTAAGGTATATCCCAAATGGGGAGTTGCACTCTATGATGGGTCTGATGAGGGATGTGAGGAGGGGCACAATAACCTCTTCTGATCTGGATGCAAACCCATTTGTGATTAGGTGGGCCACATAGAAGGATTTTCTAACCACTTTGGCAATGTGATTATCAAAGGAGAGATGACTATCTACTTGGGTCCCCAGAACCTTTATTACATCTTCCATATTTAGTGGGCTACCACCTATGTGGTAGTTTGTGGGTACTTTGTTTCTTCCAAAGGGGATGACTATGCACTTTTTGACATTTAGCTTGAGGCCATGGTTTTGTCACCAGGTATCTGTCTCAGTGAGACCTTTTGGGAGGATGTCTGTCAGCCAGAGAGTCAATTATAGCCTCTAATTTGCAGTAATCTGCAAACTTGGTCAGACAAAGTCCCATGCTTGCCTGTACCTCTGAGAAGTATATGCCAAACAGGAGGGGTCCCTAGGACTGAGCCCTGGGGACCTCCACTTGTAACAGGTTTAGAGTCAGACCTAGCTCCCGCAACTCTTGCCATGCGAGTTCTGCCAGTGAGCCAGTTGGCAACCCATCTCGTGATGTAGGGGTTTATGTTCAGGTTGGTGAGCTTGTCTATAATACCAGAATGGGGAATGGTGTCGAAGGCCTTTCTGAGGTCTAGGTAGGCTGTGTGGACCACCTTTCCCTCATCTAAAGCCTTGATAACTGTCTCAAAAAAGTCCACCAGGTTTAGGAAGCATGATCTGCCCTTAAAGCCAAATTGTGTAGGGTCCAGCGTTTGGAGGTTCCCAATGTATCTGTTAATGAGATAAATGATGATGCACTCCAAAGTCTTGCAGACCAAGCTAGTCAGGCTTAGAGGGTGATATTTCCTGGGGTCTGTTGTGGCTCCACCTTTGTGGAGCAGAATAACTATTGCTGTGTGCCACTATATGAGCACATAGCCTGTGGAGAGGCTGAGTTTGAACAGTGTGTTTAGGTGTGGGTTTAGTTCATGTTTGTGCTCATGTAGGACGCATCCTGGGACACCGTCTGGTCCCCACTGATGCTGTGTTTTTGGCTTTGGAGAGGGCTGTTTTAACCGGAGTGTCTGATTTCAGGGGCACTACATTCTTCTGGTATGTTTATGGGCCCTTTTGGGGGTGAGGGGGGTGACGTTTGCACTGAACCTGTCTGCCAGCATGTTGGCACTACCAGTTGGTTCTGTGTAATTTGTGCCATTCTGCACCAACTCAGAGCATTTCTGAGAACTGCCACGTAGATTCCTGACATAGCTAAAGAATGCCTTGTGGTTATCTTTGGAGTCCTTGGCAATTTTTCTTTCGAAGCTAGCCTTGGATTATTTTAGTGGAATCGTCATTTCTTGCTGATACTGATCAGGGATGTCCTCCCTTCTTGGGAATTTCTCTTCTGTACTAGTTTCCTTATTCTATTGTATAGCTTGTTTATGGCAGGGGTCCACCAGACTGGCTTCCTTTTCTTGGAGGAGCGAGTCTTGGTTTTGCTTGTGATAGCACGATCCATGCATTCTTGTAGGAGCCCACAGAGCGCATTACTAAAGGATTTTGCAGCTTGGGCAGCATTATCCGTTAGCATGAGGGATTTGAAACTTTCCACCTCTGTCTTAAGTAACATGAAGTTTGCTTTTGAAAAGTTTTTCACAGTAGTTTCTTTGACCGGGGGTGGGGGCGGAATGTGGATATCCAGAGTGATGAGTTTATGGTCAGATCTAACAAACGAGGGGTTGACCTCCGGTGTGGAACACCTGTCGCCCATGTTAGTGATGACCAGGCCCAATATGTTGTCACCTCTGGTGGGGGTGTTGACCAGCTGATCCAGGGCATATGAGTTTATAAATTCTAGAAAATGTTGGGCAAGGGAGTTAGTACTTTGTGCTATTTATGGTGGTGGGTTTGTCTTTTGAGCCTTTCCTAAAAAAGGCACAATGTGGAGTGGCAAGAGCCTTGGCCAGTATTCAAAAGCCTAAAGGTGACAGGTGCAAGCCATCTCTAGCCAAGCAGCATGGCTTGCTGAGCATGTCATCCCAGGCTGACAGACACTGGATCCCCCTTCAATGACACCAGAAGCTTAGCCAATTGTTGAAATTGATATTTTTTTCTTTATACTGTGGCATCATTCTTGGTGAGTGGCAGGATGCTACTCCGGTTCATACCAGCCTGGGCTATGTGATCAGAGAGCTCTTCCATGTCTCTTTTCATGCACTCCAGGGAGGTACAGCTCAGGTAATTCACACCAACATGGACAATGACAGTCGTATTTGTACTTGCTTTGGAGTGACATGAGTGCTTGTGTTGTGTGTGTTAGGATGGTGATAGGAAGGAACTTTGTTATATTATTATTGGCTTTTTTGTGCCCCGGTATGATGAAAGCCTTTTTACAAAGTTGGGGTACATAACCTTCTTGGATAGAGCCATTTATTAGAAAACTGATCGGGAAGACAATGGCTTCGGCTGCTATGTTAAGAAAGTACGAGGGAATGTTATCGGTAGCAGTGGAGCATGATTTCGGTTTCTGAAGGAGTTTATGGTAGATATGGGTATAGGTTTTAAAGAAAAAGGTGGGGAATGAGGGGAGCTGGTATTAGTTGTTGGTGGTGAAGGAGATGCAGAAGTACAGGGTGTAGTGCTGTTAGAGAAGGAGGAGGTTAGTTTGGTAATTGAGTTGATGAAAAAAAAGTTAAATTGGTGGCCAAATCTATGTCTAGTGTATTAGGGTCTGGACTGGGGTGATCTTTTTTGCTAAAATTAAGGAGAGTGGAGATAACTTTCCAGAATTTTTGTGGACTTGTTTTATGGCTGTTTTGAAGTAAGGAGAAATAATTTTGTCGGCCTGCCATAATAAGTTTTTTGACTTTGTTGCTAAGTGTCTTGTATTCATTAAGGGTGTAGGGACTCTTATTTTTCTGGTAATGTACCTAGGCTTCATCTCTAAGGTGCATGGGAGCTAGTGTATTTTTCGTTAGCCAAGGGACAGTTTTGCTTTTTATTCTTTTGAATTTTATGGAGGCATAGCTATATAAGCAGTTTAAGAAAGATGTATTGAAGTAGGTAACCGCATTTTCCAGGGGCAGAGTTTTTAAGAGGGTTCCAGTTTATTGATTTTAGAGGGTTAGAAAAGGTATTTGGATTAAAGTTATTTAGGTATCGAGTGGAGATGTAGTCATGAGATAGATGTAAAGGGGAAGGAAGACTGCATGCAAAAGTGGGAAGTGGTTGCTGAGGGAATTGGGAAGGGTGCTATCAGAGAAATAATGTGGGTGAGAGACTAAGATCCAGTCTAGGGACTACCACAGAAAAAGTTTGAGGGTCTGGTTATGGAGTTAATAAGCTAATATAATTTAGAGAGGTTAATATTTAGGGAGTTTATGAGGGACTGAATGGAGGACCAATTAATATTCATGTCTCCCAGAATTATAGTTTCATTGCTGATGGTGATAGAAAGCCAGGAGAGGATTATCCTCGAGTATTGAGATATTGTCTCCAGGGAGAATGTATAGGGAGGCTATGCATATGTGTTTGTGTCTATTTACTTGAAGAGCCAGAATTAATTCTGTATTGGTGAATTGGAGAATAGGTTTATTGTTTGGAGTAAGTGATAAGGAGGCTAAGTGTAGGAGAGCTACTCCTCCACCTTTTTGTGGGTTTGGTCTTTTCTGATGATCGAGTAGTTAGGTGGTGCTCCTTTTATATAAGGTTTTAACCAAGTTTCGGAGATGGACAGTATGTCTGGTTTACTGTGGATAAGCTAAGCATGGAGGTTGGGGATTTTATTAGCTATGCTTTGGGCATATAGAGGTTAGTAGGATGGATTTGGATGTAGAGGAGGGTGTGTGACATCCGGGTTGGGGTGCATGTCTCCAGATACAAGGTGGTAGTTAGATGTTGAATTATGCTGGAGAGGTATTTGGACTGCTTAGTATCCAAGTTGAGTTGTGGTTGTGTCTTTCGGCTTTTCCCGGTTAGGGGTTGCCACAGTGGAACTCCGGTCCGCTAATGATTGGCAGTAGATTTTTACACGCTGAGTTGCCAGCCCTGACACACAACCTTCAACAAAGGTACGCCCATTCACGCACGTCTCCACACAAGACATTTTAGCTGAGAATCGCACGGGACAACGTCTTACGGTGAGGTGACAACGCTACTGCAGCGCAACCACCGCAGTGATTTTTGAGGGTTTTTCTTGTTAGTGAGGGAGTAGTGTGCTTATAAGAAGTAAGTTTGTAGGGAAAAAGTAGATAATTACTGACGGGAAATAGGCATGGGGATATTGGGACAGATGAGTATGAATGTAGTGTAGGAAGTGAGTTGGTAATATGAAAAGATGGCGAGTGGTTACTGGTAAGGGGCTGGTTAAGATAGTAGATACAGGATAAGTTTAGAAAAAGTAGTATTTGAGTTGAGAAGGGTGCAGGTTTTGAAAGCAGTGAGATTAGAAATACTATGAGGGGCTGTATGGTGTGGAAAGGTAGATGAGCAGGTTAGACAGAGTATAATGGGAGGGATGGAGTGGTGAGTGGTGATAGATTGGGGGAGGGTGTAGGTATTGAGAGGTGGTAAAGGATAGAGTATGATTGGATAGAGAGGAGTAGGTGTGGTTACAAGAGTAAGTGTAGAGGCCCTGGGAGAGGGTGGGTTTTGGGGGCAGGGTAGGGAAGCAGAGTGAACCCATAGGGCAAATGGAGTGTGTAGAGCCAATGAGAGGTTGACTACCATGAACAATCATTGGAATAGGGAACAAGCAGTGAATATGTGAGCCAAATAAGGTAAAGGTATATTGGGATGTAGCTTTGGGCTTAATTTAGAATGGAGAGCCAAATATGGGGGTGAAACTACTTGAGTTAGAACTAAAGCCAGCTAATGTGGGAAATACTGAGGAAAAATGTATTACAAACTGGTGCTGTAAAGCACAGTAAGGTTACACTGGCACCTAGTGGCAAAAATTAATTATTGCTACTGGGATATATATATATATATATATATATATATATATATATATATATATATATATATATATATATAAGGAGAGGAGTGGAGGATATAGGGGAATGGAGACCACCGCACACTGCTAGCAACATGCGAAGGGGCACTACACTAAGCAGACTGGTTAGGCAAAATAATGGAGGTCAAACAGTAGATAATACACTTACACAGTTGGGTCTTGAGCAGCAGCATGTTTGCCATTTTCTTTATAGTTAGCTTGGGTTCCAGTTGCCTTGTTTTTCAGAGATGACTCAGGGTGATAACATGGAAAACACCTCGACTGATAGGAGGATACAGACTTAGCAAGCAACAGGCAACACTACCAGCCTGCGACAAGGCATGGACAAGTTTGCTGGGAAAATGCTGCAGCCTTCATTCAGCAGCATGCACAATTCCCAAGTTCTGTTGTGCTTACCTTTGTCATAGCTCAGAGAAATGTAGAGCATTTCATGCCCTCACTGGAATGCAAGTCAGTCCTGCAGATGCTATGCCTCATGGAGACGGGTACAGCTTACAATCACTTTTAAGCAATACATCAAATATGATGACGCAACTGTCAGGTCAGGTTATATTTTACTAATTATGGTAGGATTACAGATCATAAATGTTGTTAGAAGAATTTACTCTAACACTGGGAGTACTACAGTAATCACAAATGTACACCTTCCTACTTCAGCAAGACTACTATGGTCATATGATGCTATAATGTTAAAAACTAGTACAACACAAATACACATATGAGGAAAAACATTGTTCCTCTTTCTAGTGGCACTGACATGTCACTGACTGCTGACAATGATGGAGGTAAAATCATGCCATGAGGGAATAACATTGGTCAGAAACAGATCACACCTGTACTTGAAAATTACTGGCTGTGATCAATTAACACCTCTATCAGTCATATGGTGTGCACTTCTCAATAGCTTTCGTCAGGACAGTAATAAACAACCTGTTACAAATAATGAGCAACTTTTAGTCGGATAATCTGCTTTTCTTTAAGTCAGATATACAGCATATGGTATTAAAGTGTTACTTGGCACCACAAAGGAATTACAGAGAGTTTTAGATGATCTGATGTCTTACCCATGGTATAATACCACCAGCAATGGGATTGCTAGAAAATGTGGAGACCTCACGGCAGTACTGTGCATCACTTGAAATCAGCCCAGCTCTTAAGATACTGCCTCTTACAGGTAGTGCTACAGACAATCATTTGAAACGGTTACAGTAATTCCCAAAAGAATCATGCAGCTACCCATAATTTAGCCACACAATTAACTTAATCAGGGCTATTGCAGGGAAATTATCAGTTATGCAGAACTGCCATATCGAACATGCTTGCCCTACAACACTAAGTTTGCCATTGCTCAGTATGACGCCAAAACATAAGTAATAGAAGGCAGCTCAGGGTAACTTGCTGTGATTTCCAGCCCACACTCTTGCTAATAAAAATGCCCTAAAATTGTGTCAAAACACTAGATATTACTGTCAAGGTGCACACCTACCTCACAAAGTATTTACCAAGTTAACAATCTTTCAGCACTGAGAATGATAACACATCATGCTACAGTCACAGAAAAGTATGTGTGAAAAAGGTATTATCTGACCTCAGAATTAGCTCTGCTGAGGGTAATAACTGCCCCATGGCACTTCTTGTTACAGTCCATTAGTAACATTGCCATCATTAAAGAATCTCAATGTGGTCTTCAGATAGTTAAACCGCCTTATTCCAGAGCAAACCATGAAAACTACATGTTACCATCTATACTAACATACGTAATCATAAGAGTTATGCTGACAAACATCTACAAAGAACAATACGTTTTACACAGGGATGCAAAATAACCTGCTGCTCATAACACAACTATGACTAACAGATAAGCCAGATTCCTAAACGTTACTACAAAGTGTTTCTAAATTCAAAAACAATCCTACTACAATGCTTGGGATTTCTATTCACTCAAAGGTTATACTAAGTGTACACTTTGTGGCAACCTTTAAGAATCTGGACTGAACTTTTAAAGTTAATTACAACTAAACCCTCATTATTAAAAATCCAGAAATGGCATTTAGCTAGACCTTATAGGAAATGCCAAGTTAGGTTATGCCCTTGCATGAACATATATTTTTCTTTAGGTATGAAAACTGCATAAGCTGAAGAATTTGAGAACTTCATGTAGTAAAGGTGTTCTACTCTACAACCGAAGATAAATTTGCAGGCCTTACACTACATTTTTAGACAGAATGCTAGCAGCTGCTAGCCTGCACATTCTAATCTCCTTAATGATGATATAGTTTCAGTTCTATTAGGTGGACACCCTGTGCTTTAAAACAGTTTATGATGTAGATCAAGGCTGGTGATATACCACCACATGCTACATTACAAAAAGAAGCACTGTGGTCGCAGAAATGCTTGCACCTTTTCATTATGACTGACTGATGCTATGAATAGTTTCTAGGAAGCAGTTCATGTACTAACCACCAGTGGCGGCTGGTGACTTCAAATTAAAGGGAGGCTGCAGGAGACAGCTGAATGGGTAGGGCCAATGAGAAGGGGTGTGGCCAACAAAAGGGGTGGATCTAAGCTCAAAACCACAGCAACTGGAACTATAATTAAATACGCTGCCCTGAATGCCAAATCATCATTACAAGAGTCCAATCAAGACAAAATGAAGTGTAGAAGAAAAAAAATATTTCAATGCATTGGCTACATGACAACTTACTTAATATCTAGATGGAAACACAAAGGTTGTGATTCATTAAAAATAAATAACTTTTTAAATACATGGCTGGAATGCCTGTCAAAATCAAGTATAAAAAAAAAAAAAACAAGCAGCACTTGACTCAAACCACTTCTTCCTGCACTGCAGTTCTAATTATAACTTATATTCAGCTTTATAAAATTACCAAGTAACATGCTAAAAGTAGCAATCTGTGATACCCCCACTTGTAAAAATGTTTCTTATCCAAAAAAGACCTGCTGCCTAACAACTATCTACTTGTTTCATGGGAAAGACATGGTCAAAGTAAAAAAATAAACAGCAAACAAGAAACAAGCTCAAGATAAACTGCTTAAAGGATTACTGCACAGGTTATGGACCGCAAATGATAGATTGGCATTCTGTTTAGTTTACGGGTAAAGCCTGCAAAGATAACTGCAAGTCTCCAACAAATGTAATGAGCTTCTGAAAATACTATAATCCTGTCCTTTATTACAAATACTGGCATATGCATTTCAATACCCAAGGCTTATACGTTATCTAATTATGCAAATATTCTCTGCATGGCAACAACGAAAAGGCTTTCAATGTTGGTAATTCTTGAACAGTATGCTTATTAAAGCTTAGTTGCATCTGACAAGCTTACCTGATGGTCATTAAAGCATTGCTACTTAAACACAGAGCAACAGGGCACTGTGACAGCATGCATTTTCTGAATAATTAGCATAAATCAACAGTATAAAATATGAGAGAAAACCAGAACATTCTGCAAAATCAAGGACAGATGAAAAGCCACAGTCGTACTTGTGGTCTACCCTTGGATGGGGGAATACTCTGCCCACTAACACTTTATAACTGCTCCTTGCCTCTCTTGGACACATCAGAGCCACTACAATGGAGAGTGGGTGCAACAAGTATGTCACAATTTGAAATGTCTCTGGCCAACTGCGATGGCTCTGACACTCATACCTCTCAACCTCAAAGCAAGAAGTCTGGACAAAGCCATACATAAAAGTGGGACACAGGCCCCAAAAAAAGGAACATTTTTAAATATTGCTCTTATAACATTAGAAAAATAGAAAAGTAGTAGGTCTTGCATTATTATGAATTTTCTTAAGGGTATGAAATCTAAAACTCAAATGTCTGCCATTTTCTAACTTCAGTCTTTAATGATTTTCCACTATTTGCCAGAAAACCACAATTTTATGAAAAACAGACCAAAAATGTGATGCAAAAATATAAAATTGTCACAGCTGGGAACCTATCAAAGAAGGGAAACCTTTTTAATATTAGTACTGTTAACTTGAGCAGCTGACAAAATAAGAGCATCTACATGCATTTCTGACATAAATGTAATCTATAACTCTGATCATTACAGTTATTTATAATTTTAAACCCTCCAAGCTTTATTCCAAAATTGCCTTTTTGCAGAGGGATTATAATGGAGAGAGGAACATTTTGAGCCAAAATTGGGGACGGTTGAGAGGTTTGGATATTCCTAATTCTATAAAGGAATTTATTTGCACCTACCTCTCAACCTCAATGCAGAAAATCAGGACAAGGCCAAATATATTGGGGGAAAACAAACCGTACTAAAAATTGTTCTTGTATAAACTTAAGACATTTGATAGAATAACAGCTTTTGCTTTAGCATACATTTTTCTGAAGGTTATGACATCTGAAAATCTGTCATTATTTAGTGACTTCATTCCTAAATGGTTCACCAGAAAACCACATCTTTTATGAGGAATAAACCAAAAATAAGAAGCAAAAATGTATTAATTCTGCAAAAATCTGGACAGTTGAGAGATATAGTTCAGCCGGGGCTGTTTGCTGCCCTTCCCCCTCACAAACTCATGGTCGAATGAAGTCTGCCCTGCAGCCATTCCAATGTCCCATCCCTTGGTTATTTCACCCCATTTACCATAAACACTGATGTGCATACTGCTTTACTTCTGCGATGATTTAGATTTGAAAGCTTTATTTTGCATTTTACAGCACAAACCCCAATAAATATCTGCTAAACAAAGCAATGCAGTCTCACAATGAAAGTAGACAGCATTAAAACTTCTCTGCCCTTGAAACTCACATTCATTGAAACAGCATTGAAGCCCACATTCAAAGAAAATACACCAGTGGCAGATAGATTAACTTAGGGCTGTTTTCAAATCATAGTCCCCTTGAACAAGAAACATACACATGCTCCTTGATGCACCTTCCTGATGGTATTAAATTATATTCCTTGTACAATACAGTACAGTTGTTACAGGGCATTTTAAATTTATTGTTTTGAACATTTTTCCAGTAAACAATGAAACAAAATGCATGCACCAATAATGACAAAACTGCCCAGTTCAGAACATTTCCATCATAAAAGTCTACTCAAACTTCTACAGTCCATCAGTATCAGTAAATATGCACAATCACTAAAGTAAAAGTCATTAAATAATTCCATATTAAAGAAATCTATAACTGATGAAGAGGTTGCTGCTAACAACTTTATATGTCATTGTTTCATCTACAAATAAAGTGCATGTTGCCCTTGAAAACTAAATTACCTATGTTGCATTAAAAAAAATTATACTGCAATAGGGAATTGATGGCAAACTGATAACAGGCTCATAGCTACTAGGTATCTTTGCCAAAAAAGGACTGCAGCATCCACCCCCTTTACAACACAGTACAGTATCAGCAATGCATCTACTTACTGTGGGAGTAGAACCCACAGCCTTCTGCATCAAAAGCAAGTAGAGTAATTGTGCTATTGTTCCCTTGCAGCTCTCAGCTCCGTGTAAAATCGACTCGACACTCAGCTGTATCTCTGAACTTTGCAGCACAAGAAATCTGGAAAGAGACAATTTATTTGGGGGGGGGTGCAAAAGCCCAAAAAAACAGGGACACATTTTAAACATTGCTTGTATAATGTTGGAAAGTTGCTAGACTAAAATGCTGCATTACCACAATACATTTCACTGTCAAGTATTGAACCCAGGAACCTGTGCAAAACAGTCAGAGCAACATACCAATATGCCAAATATTCTGTTTTGTAAACCAGAGGAAGACAAAAACTTAAATGGCTACTATTTAGTGAATTCAGTTCTCACCATAGCGGTCAACCTCTTAGCACAACACACCTGAACAAAGCCAATAATAGGGGACTACAGTCCCCAAACATATTCAGTGAATTCAGTTCTCACCATAGCTCTCAATCTCTTAGCAAAAAAACACGTGGATAAAGCCAGTAATGGGGGAATACAGCCCCCAAACAAATTCAGAGAATTCAGTTCTCACCATAGCACTTAACCTTAGCACAAAAAAACTTGGACAAAACCAATAAATGGGGGAATACAGTCCCAGAAATAGGGACAAATTTCAAATATCCATGTTATAAACTTAGAAAACTGCTAAAGTAAAAGGTATCGTGTTACCATGTACTTTCTGAAGAATGTATAGTCTGAAATTCAAATGCCTGTTATTTTTTCTTCTTCAACATTTATTAACCAACATGCAGACTCCACACAGAAGGCACCCCAGTCAAGAATGAAAGCAGAGAACCTGTAGCTGTCAGGCAACAATGCTACCAGTGCACCCTGCCCTACTGACTGTGTAAGGAAACAAAAATACAGAAACCACAGATTTTATGAGGAACAGAACACAACAAATATGAGGCAAAAATCTGCAATTTTGTTTTACAAATGATTGTGGGTGCATAGAACAACTCAAAGCCCTGTCATTGTACATCCTTCAGACCTGTGACTGGCATGCAAAGCATCCTCTTAGCTATTACTAATGAATTTACTGCACATCATCAAGTCAAATGACATCAGAAATACTCAGGCTAGGGTTCTAAACCTATTCTGCAACATCGGTGGAATCATTTGGAAGGCCAGGTATATTTTGCAGAGAATACCACTGTTGTGGAACAGACTGCCCATCCCTATAAAACAAAGTTCATCCCTGTACATTTTCAACAACAGCTTAGATATATGGATGGGAAACAGAAAATCTACCCCAGGACTGCTTTCTGTATTACTAATGTACAGAAGCACCTCCTACATCCTTTTATCCCATACATGGGTCCCCCCGTATTATCTATGGTATGGTCCCAGTTATTCATATTATGGAGAATATATAATTATTGACCATGGTTTCAGTAGGGCCAGTGTCTAATCAATTGGGATAGGTTTAGAGTATAAAAAGGGAAACTGGTTAGGCTTAAAATGGTCCACAAGAGAAGCTGGCCTAGCACTTGCCTATGACCATACACTCTTAGCCTTAAAACTTGTTTTAATGTAACAGAAGAATGTATAGTAACTGTATGTAGAGACTGATAACTCGCCAAGAGAAGCATAGTTGCTCAGTGGTCAAGGTCACTGCCGTAGAGCCCCAGCTTGCTACAGAAGTTTTTTTTTTTTTAAGTCTTAAAATTTTAGAAGACTTTTTTTTTTTTTTAATTGTTCCTCAACTTTGCCTTGAGCAGCTGTCAGTTTGGAGTCTACACAGGGCTCCAGATGAGGAAGCCATGCTTATCTGTTCTGGAGATGTGGACGAAGATTGTTCAGCAGTCTTCAAGCTAAAACAAAATGTAAAACAACTATTTAACACGTTAAAAATTAATTTCCATCACAGCAGCAGATCCTGTCAGCCGCATCAATTTATTTACAATTACTCCCTCGACAACTAAGTTTTGCTAATTCATCAGCCATTTTATTTCTGCAGTCTGCTTCTTAACTGCAGTGTGCTGTCACCCGGTGCCCCGTTAACTGTTAAAGGTGAGGCTTTATATTTATAAATACTTCATTATATTGTTTATAGATTATTATGATGGCTATATGATGGCTAAACAATGGATGAGCTCTTCATTTAACAGTTTCTGAAACTGCAAGGTTTTACGGTACGGCTGTTAACTACTAATAGCAACCATGTAGGAAACAACACTGGGCCCCATATTGTACTAATAGCAACCATGTAGGAAACAACACTGGGCCCCATTATTGTACTAATAGCAACCATGTAGGAAACAACACTGGGCCCCATATTGTACTAATAGCAACCATGTAGGAAACACTGGGCCCCATATTGTACTAATAGCAACCATGTAGGAAACAACACTGGGCTCCATATTGTACTAATAGCAACCATGTAGGAAACACTGGGCCCCATATTGTACTAAAAGCAACCATGTAGGAAACAACACTGGGCCCCATATTGTACTAATAGCAACCATGTAGGAAACAACACTGGGCCCCATATTGTACTAATAGCAACCATATAGGAAACACTGGGCCCCATATTGTACTAATAGCAACCATGTAGGAAACAACAATGAGCCCCATATTGTACTAATAGCAACCATGTAGGAAACAACACTGGGCCCCATATTGTACTAATAGCAACCATGTAGGAAACACTGGGCCCCATATTGTACTAATAGCAACCATGTAGGAAACAACACTGAGCCCCATATTGTACTAATAGCAACCATGTAGGAAACACTGGGCCCCATATTGTACTAATAGCAACCATGTAGGAAACAACACTGAGCCCCATATTGTACTAATAGCAACCATGTAGGAAACAACACTGGGCCCCATATTGTACTAATAGCAACCATGTAGGAAACAACACTGGGCCCCATATTGTTACATTAAGTATGCAAACTGCAAAAGGCACTATGGACATAAAACCATGGGCTGGTGAACAGACTAACCCAGAAACAAATTATATAATGCCCACCAAAGCTAATTCACTATGTTGAAAGTTTTTCATTACAAGTGATTTTTCAGATACAACTTGTTACAAATGATCACCGAACATCGTCCTCTGAGCGGAAAGACTTGAAATGATTCAACGGGCTTTATGAACCACAAAAGGTAGCAGTACGATGCAAGGAAACCAAATAGCATGCAACAAGCATGTAAAAATAACCCTGCAGAAGAAGCCACTAACAGACCACAGCATCATCTAAATTAAGAACATAAATGGTAACACAAGTCTGTTTATGCAACCGAAAACAGCAGTGAAGTAGTCTGTTATGGGTGAAACAGTGGTTAATTCACTAGTAATAGAAAGCAAAGCCAATGAGACACACACACACACACTTGCTAACATACCTTACTTGGTCCAGGGCCTTCTATTGCTGTATAGCTCCATATCCCACTCGCTAAGCCCACTGTGATGTCACCGATCCCGTGGTGAAGTCCTTCCATCCCACAAGAGCAGGCCAGCCTGCCAACATTGCAGTCTGATCCCTTTCCAAGTCTATGCAGTTGTAACTTGACTGCATAGACTTCTGGGATGCTCCTGACTGCTGGATTTCTAATCCGGACTGCTCTTGTATCAGTCTGGTGCTCTGCACATGCTCTGGACTAATTCAGCAGCAGTCTGGATGTCGCAAATGCCTCGAGTGCACATGCGAAGGTCCACGATTTTTATTTCTTTCTTTGGTCCATTTTTTAATTTTCTTCTTTCTTTTACAGCTGGGGGCTGCAGTCCAATAGCACAGGCCACTCCTGCTAACCACATGGATATTCCCTACCGTACAGACTATCATAGGTCAGAATCATGAATGCATAAAATGGCAATGTTACTCTCATCAGAGATAATGCCATAGCAGAGTGGTACTACTGACCTACACACCATTAGTAAGAACTAGTACAGCTGTTTATATCTCCACAGTTTTACAAGCAATGTTATGTGGTATAAATTACCAAAGATCCTGCTATTGTACATTGCCATTATACAGTTATGCTAAATGAAAAAAAAAAGTTTCACTTTTTTAAATGCAATGCAATCATTTTTTTCTGTGTGTTCTCATACCATTACTGCAATCTGATGCATGTTGGAGTGGTTTGGTGAAGGACTGCACACATGCATGCACAACTAGTTGCAGTGGTGCACTGCAATGAATTGAGTGCAGTCTTTGCCTCTGTAAGGTTCATATTGTAAAGCGAAATAAAGTGCACTTTTGTAAACGATAAAAAAATACAGGTTATACAGCAGTAGAATAAAGAAGCCTCTTAAAAATGTGATTTAAGATTAAAATGGTGGGGGATTGCTGTGGGAAAAAAATGCTACTTGTGTACAAGAATCACTCCTTACTTACAAATAAAGTGAGGGATATTTACTGGTTTGGCTGCCACACTGATATGAGTTAGAGTGTGGCTAAAGAACTCACCAGTGGTCTATAGTAAGTTTTACATCGCAAAACAAGGTCACTGCACTTTAATGGAATTTGAACTCTAGCCATTGCATAATATGGCAGACCTTCACATTCTGCCCAAAGAAGCACTGTTTGTTAAGGGATGGTAACTAAACTGACATCAAGCCAATACCACACAGACTGTTGAAAATATGAATTCTCTACAATCTGCCATTATGTGTTATTACATGATAACTTCATTTTAAAGAAACAAAAATGTACATGCCCAAAACAAGTAGCTTGCCCAATACTTCTACCAATCTCATTCCTTCCACACTGATACAACACTGAATAAATGCCTTACTGCCACAGTGCACATGTACACATCCATGTGGCAATACATTATCAGTGCACTATTCAAGTGCAGCAACTTCTATTCATGCATATACTTAGAACAAATACAAAAAGGTTTTTATTAAACCGGATGGGCATGTTATAAAGGTATAGAATAAAAGGGATTTTAAATAATAAAAGGGATTTTAAATAGTATGTAAATACTTATACAGTAAACTCTCAGTTAACTGGAACCCATGGGGATTGGTAGACGCCAGACAACACTAGTTTCTGGTTACTTGAGCGTTACTAATAATGTACCCTATACTACTTGTTTGATTTGACTTGTTCTGAAGTTGGGGAGAGAGGGAATTTATTCCTGTCTTCCTTTTTAAAACTCTCACTCTAACAACTTAGAGGTAGGTTTCTGTTGGGGGGGGGAGGTACAAAGTGCAACACATGAAAATTGCACAGTATTTCTTCGATATTTGTTTGCCGGTTGCTTGAGTTCTGGTTAACTACTGCAGTGGGAACTTAACTAGCAAAACGTGTTAAAAATGACCTCTTCACATCTATTTATCTATATCCATCTAAATGTATGGGTCTATTTTAAAATACTGACTTCCCCTTAAGTTGACATTTAAATAATAACGTTAAGGTTAGTCACACAGCATAATCCCAGCCCAATGAAATGCCAAAACAATGCATGGCGTCATGTACTTGTACAATCATGCTATATAGTAGATACTGGGGTTTTGCACTTTCTGTTGTACTGTGATCTTGGAGTTGGGACCTGTAATTATTAGGACATGTGGGTATACAGCCCCCACACGTGGAGAAGTGAAGGGGAACTTGCCCATTGCAATTAAAAGTGTATGCAATGTTTTGATATTCTTAACAAAGACTGATCTGAAATCATCAACAACACAACCCTTTAAAAGTTGACATAACAGGAAGTTCATGTTATAAAATGGTTTCATATATATTACTGTGTGTACGTCTGTCCTTATATACAGATACACACCGTTAAGTAGTTTTATCTAAATACCAATAGATTAACTTGAAATCTAAAACATTTTGTCAACAGCACATTATAATGCAAACTGACCCAAGTTTTGTCAATATAGACACAAAGCTGCATACATGAATTAACAAAGCAACGTAATATTGAAAAGTACAGTATGAACTAGTACTACAGACATATCATTTAAATGAAAGTAGGCTGCTTTAACAAAACAGTCAGTGACAAGTGAATATCTGTTATCAAGATTTCACAATACATACACAAATCAATGTTTTAAATAATGAAACTTCTAACCATCAGTGCACACAAAGTATTAATGAATCACTGTGCCAAACTGCAAGGTAACATAGTACCTGAGGTAATCTTGGTTGTTTGGTTGATACAAACTAGTCCTATTTGTGTACATACATATATACAACATATACATATGCACTTGCCACTGGGAAGGCAGAAGGGTGCAAATGTAATGGAGTCCTTAAGCATGGTAAATACTGGGAATGTACAATTAAGTGCGTGTATATACTGGCCTTATTAAATTAGAATTATCACTCGTGTTCACTAGTTAAATATATTACTATATGGTTGATGTGCATGAGATGGTGGTGTGCTACGTATTTTATACTTCATTAATTGAAACAATTGTAAACAGATTAGAAATGCTGATGAATTGTGACCCTGATTAAAAATACGTATCTGTGCATTTTGCCACACAACTAGATGAGCAGATTAATACTGTCTGCATTGTAATATTTTTACACAGATGTTAGGGAAACAGCCTGCTCATGTTTTGTCACACTAACATTACTATGTTTATTATCAACATTTACAGAGGACAAACATTGCAGGAGACATCTATATGTTCTATATGGATAACGATTTGTCTCTAAATGAACATGTATAAAAGAGGTTAGCTGCCAGACTGCTTCATGTATCAGCAATGTCTTCCATGAAGCTGTGGACATAATTCTAAAAATCAATCAACTTTTATGCTGCTGAAGTGATACCATATAAGAGAGAGACAGACAGAGGGACTATATTACGTTTAAAGTATCCCACGGCTTTATAGTGGCTAACATGTCACTTCTACACAGAGAATTAGACAATCACAGAACTCGGATATCACAAATGTAGTACCCTGCATACAGAGAAATACTCCTAAATATGTACAAAGTACAACAAGAAGAGTTATACTTACTGAGGGTGTGTGTGTGTGTCTTCAAGTGGCAGACGTCATACAGACATTTGACATGTGGGCTACTGACACATGCATGCAAAAGTAGGGCAATCGGTACAGCAGATGGTGAGCAACACGTAAGGAAAACACGATATCATGCATCTGAACCTAAACAAACAAATTGAATATAGACAGCTTCACTAAAAGAAAGGGATCAGTTATCACATGATCATCACTGTGCAGTGGTTAATGGATGGTTACATGTAGTGAGGTAACCATGGTTTCCCAGTAGACACAGCAATTTTCTAACCTGCCCAAGAGCCCTTAAGTTTTGCATTTATCTATCCCCCTCTGTGGAATATACAATGCGAGACCCAATTCAAAAACACAGCAAACTAATCTTGCTGTTTGCATGGAATTGGTTAACAGAGGTGGAGAGAAGCATTAGGCGGCTTTGGTATTTGTAGTGATGACTACAACGTAACAAAGAGCATAAGTCATGTTCTGCAATGCAGTGCTTGAACTGATGGTATCAACTGGCTACCAAAGAACATCACTACAACTTCTTTATGATTTTCAAGTAGCTGTCTTTAAAAGCATTTTTCACTATACGAGTGAGGCAATGAAACGTGGTGATTTTCACTTTTGGCATTATTTATGGTATAAAATTCAACGTCTTCATCGTAGTTAAAGATATTGAGCAGATGTTTAGTTTAACAACCTATGCAAAATGCCAGATGTCTCTTCCTTTTCAAGATGAAAGTGATGCATTACAGGCACCTGAAAAAGATACAGAAGGGTTGCCATTATCTTCCTACAGTACATTTTAGTCACACTTTTAATTGGCAGTGGAAATTAAATACAAGGTTTGCATAAAACTCGCAGTTTTCCACCAACGTCTGGAGTTTGAGTGATCAGAGTACCATTCATTACCTGACCACTCCAAATAATGGTTAAGCATGGGAAAGGCATGCCCTCTACCCGATGGGCAGTGATCTATGCAAAGTAATAGACACTATTAGTAAAGATGAGAATTGAACACACCAGCTACTACAAAGAACTAATGCTGGCAAGCCTGCACCACCGCCTAAGCAGCAAAATGTCTCTAGCAAGGTGTAAATCACAACCATCACATCTGAAAATGATCATAGGGCTTTTTAAAAAAACCTGACAGGACACAGTCAGTGCAAGACAAACTATGTGTAAATGTCTGTCTCCAAGAATGTAAGCAGGACTGTGAGAATGATCGCCATGCTACACCCGTGCATCAACATCTGCAAAGAGAAGAATGTATTAAATCAAGAAATACAGTCCTAATTTAATGTGCTGTGTTACATGACAAGTAAAAAGGCCATTTGGAAATCTGTCATAGCACCAGCCCAAGTTCATAGGTTAACACTATGCTAGCTGGGACATTTTAAGCCTAGCCAGTTTCTATTTTTGTGCATAACATAACCCGTTCCATTCAGTTATAGATTGTTCTTATCCATCCCACGGTCGGCAATTATATATTACCCCTAACAACAACTGGGATTACACCATAGATAATATGAGGGGACCCATGCATGGAATATAGCATTTAGGATATACCGCTATTCATTAGAAGAACAGGAGTCAGTCCTGGGATAAATGTTCTGCTACTGTTCCATAGATTGTTGTGCTTTAAAGTGAACAGGGATAAACTTAGTTTTACATGAAAAAGGAGTCAGTTGCACAGCGGTGGCATCATCTGCTAAAAATACTTGTTCCTCCAGCATCCTGTGCTAAAAACACTTGCTCCTCCAAACTGTTCTGTTGATGTTGCACAAGAGGTTTAGATTCCTAGACCATTTCTGATGTTATTTGACTTTCTAATGTGAAGTAACACCATCAGTAATGGGTCAGAGAAAGCCTTCTATGCCAGACAACAGTCTGCAGAGTTCAAAGTATAATGACAGGGCTTTGTGTGATCCATGAAAGACTTGTTTAGGTCTTGTATACTTTTAGTAAGTTAACTCTGTGGGTATTCCAGTTGTTACATGTGTCTGCACAGATACATGCCAAAGAGGGCATTATTTTCAATAACTGGTCTAATGAGGGCCAAGTAAAGTTACTACCTCAACAGCAATAACATATTGGTCACAACACAGATAGCATTATGGCCTGACCTTTTTGCAAGAAATCTAAGCAATAAATTGCCCAATTGTGAAGCATTCCTGCATTTAGAAAAATTGTCTGCATAATTACCGAAACCCAGTTTCAAAATAAAAGAGCATTCCCGATATAACAGTTTTGCACATCACAGGCCCATGAGCAAAAGTGCCAGAATTTCCATCTTTGGTCAGTGAACATTACCTCCAAGCACATCCATAGGACTGGCAACAGAAATAAGTTAATCTACAGATTTTTCTAGACAGGATTAATCATCTGCCAATAGCTCATTATACAAGAACATAATTTCCGGATGATTATATACGGCTCTCTGTGCTCAAAATGATCTTCCCATTAGTAAAACCCCCGCTCCCCTTATTTTGCATGACTACTTACCTTCAATAAACTGTCACTGCTGTAAGTCCAGTGCAGGTTGCAACAAAAAAATTCCCCGACAATCCATAAACTCCCATGAGCAGCTCGTAAATTTGTCTACTAATGGGCACAACATTTTGACCAGAATATTAAGGTTGGTTGCGTTTTGAACTACTCCTTTATCTCCTTCCCAAATGAAGTCTGACCATAAACTTAAGACCCTCTCCATTAAACTCCCAAAATCTCCTAAAGCAAATCTGGCAGAATTTATGGACTATAAATATAACCACCTCAACCCATTAGATTATGAAATACCAAAGTGCACTTCTGACTGACCCTCTCTAGACTTTAATCGACCAGAATGATTCACCAAGGAATTCTTTACCCATTCAAAAAATACACAGTCCTAAATAGTACCTGGTATGGAAAATTCTAAATAATCCAACTTGGTCTTCTACCACAGGAGATAAAACTTAGAAGAAAATAAAGATCCTCCTTAAATTCTTAAGGACAATACAAAAAAGCATTACAAGTAAAACATTAACATTATCAGATCCTCTAAACTTAGGCTGGCCTCTGAACTACAAAAATAAATAATAAATTCAAAACTGCTTTGAATATATTCATATTAAGGCCACCTACTTTGACTCGAGTGATATTGCTGATTTGCTTGAACACTAATTTGTTGCCAATGTCACCCATGAGATTACTATTTAAACCCCCAAAATATTGGGGTCCCTTACTCCAACAATTTTCTCTAAAGATAGTTACTGAAATTGTTTACCAGGACCAAAATACCTCCTCTGCATGTGACCTGAAAATACATCCAGTTGGTTAAAGAGATAATTATCTCCTTGCAAACACTCTCCTCAAACATTTTTTTTTTTTTTTTTTTTTTTTAAAGTTTAGCTACTGTGTTGATGCTCCTCCCCCAAGGCTGGCATGCAACGGTCATGGATAACAGACCAATCGGCTTTTACACTCCATGGCTATGCAGCTGAGGAATGTAGGACTAGTGACATCATACACAGTTATAAACAATCTTATTAAACTCCATCTCTACCAGTTTATTTCTTTTAAGGGTGGAGCCTATCTACTTAATCTGGTATATTCCTTTAAAAAAAGAAGGAGTTAATGAGGATGTAGATGGTGGCCATGCACTGCAGGCGGCATACATTGACCGATGGCCTATAATCCCATTTCCTGCGCTGGCATCATAAAAAAGCTAAATGTTTAAAAATCAACCATATGTTGTATGATAGACAGAAAACTGGCTTAAACTACAAATTGAGTTGCCGTGCTTCATCAGAAAGTAGGAAAATAACGAATAGTTTCCCTTGGAGTTTAGTCTTGGAATATCTACTTTTTGGTATTAACTTCTCAGATCTTCAATGCATAGAACCATGTCCTCTGGCTAACAAATTCTATACATTACCAAAACTTGGAGTTGTAGGTAAATAACCAACACCCAAACCATCCAGACTGAACTCATCCTTGTAAACTCGGTGTACTAAAACCTAGTTCAAACTAAATGCTAAGAAGTGTAGCATTCCTTTTCACAACCTCCTCTAATCACATAGACTAGATAACACACCTCTAAAGAGAATGTATTTGGGGGATATACGTTATGAGCATCATGTAACATTGGTCATCAGAAAATGTGTTTATTTAACAGAGCTTATTGCCAAATGAATATTCATTTAAGGTTTAAATAGGTAACCTCACGCTTATACTCAGTGGTTATCAAGTCAGTTGCTGAGTACAGGGCCACCTTAGTGATCAATGCCACTCAACATTTTAAAACAATTACAAAGACCCCATGATACACAACCAAAATTATCACAGGACTAGTCCCAGAGCTACTATAAGATGCTGGAAGCTCTACGCCTTTATTCAGAATCGTACAAACTTGTAATTGAAGTTCTCCATGTCAGTTAGCATGCCATGTGAAATCCAATGGTCTTGGACTACCTATTTCTCTCCTAAGTCCAATATCTACACCAGCACTAGAACTAGGGGCCAAAATCTTCACCAAGAGATGAATAAAACATGAATGGATCGGTTTGTACCCCAGCACCTCCCAAACCTCTAAACTAACCTTGTTTACTTGTTAAGCAATGCAATTCACCATCTTCTTTTCAACAAAATAACTGATGGATAGATAAATACAAATATACTCTAGGACTGATTGTTATGCTCCAATCGGAGAAAGCAGGTGCTGTCTGATGTAAAGTCCTGGAAAGTTGAGAAAGGTAATGAGACTCAGAGGCCTCGAGATGTCTACGAAATTACAAGGTCTATCCCACGTTTGCATTATAAAGCCAAAACAATGAGGAAAAAATTGTTGATAATGATGTTGAACTAGTGTGTGTTTGTGTGTATGTATATGTATATATATATATATATATATATATATATATATATATATATCTTACATCCATACAAAACAAATTACATTTATCGATTAAGTTTATTACAATAATGAATTAGTAAAACCATAATATAGGAGCACAGCATTTCATGCAACACTACCTGATGGTTGCATTCAGTAAGCAGTCATATGGCTTCAGAAACATTGAGTGAAATCAGTGTACAGTCCTGACAAGTATACTATGCACCACAACCCTAAATATCTAATCACTGCATGTATGGATTAGTGCAAAACTGCAAAATGGCTGCAGCAGTCAGATTATGAAACTTCAGCAATGAACAAGCAAGTCGTACATAAAAGTAGAACACATTTATAGACCAATGTCTTACAAAGGTAAGATTCCCACTGCAGGACATTAGTCCAGTCATTGGGAGAAATTAAGCAATATTAATGGTGATTGGAGAAGATATCAGTGCAAGGTAAAAAGAGAAGGGGGAGGTGTCGTATTCTTTTACCTTAGAAAGAAGACGCGGGACAACGGTGTGCAGTTGGTACCAACTCCAAACTTTATTGACCGGCCAACATACCTTACAATACACAACAACTTCCTGTCTCACGCCCTTGCGTCATGCACTTTCCTCCGCCCCCAAAGAGCACTAGCTAAGGCAAGACAACACAGTCCATTGAATACACCACATCTCCTTTTCCATAAGGCCCCTTTTCACTTAACACAAAACCCAGATCTATTCAATTTCTTCCACTTCACTACGAACTTGGTACATTGACACCAAATGCTCACTTAGCCACATTCAGATTACTATAAACCCCAAATGACATTGTTATTTATACCCTGATCTTCACAGATCCAAACGGTCCGGCTTGTTAATAACTCTTCCTGATCTGGTCCTCACAACATCACTGTGTGCCCGGGGTTCCGGGGGAAGGCCATTGCAAAATGGCAAGGCCTCATCGGTCTTACTTAGCACACTTTCCGGACACCCAGGGTTTGATTCACAGTCAGGCTCAGATAAGGGAATCAAATGCACACGGTTTCACCGCACAGTCCCTTGGGGCACATCTACCTTAAATGACCTCGGCGAGTAATGTTTTTGATCTACAGTACCTGGGGTCTTCATATCTGTCACCCACACCTGGTCACCGGGCAACACATCCCCCAGTGGCCTTGCCCGATGGCGTCTGTTGTAGTTTTCGCCATTATACACCCTCTTCTCCCCCTCTTTCCCCATGAGCCTTCTCCAGTCCGGCAGCACAGGGTCCAACTGTGAAGGATGAATCGGAAGAGAGGTCCGCAACCGTCGTCCCATAAGAAGTTCCGCAGGGCTATAACCATTCTGCAGTGGCGTTGTCCTGTACGCCAAGAGAGCCATGTACGGATCAGCACTTTTTTTTAGCAGGTTCTTCACCGTCTGCACCGCACGTTCTGCCTCCCCGTTACTCTGCGGGAACCTGGGGCTGCTTGTGACATGCTCGAAGCCATAAGCGGTTGCAAAGGCCGCAAAAGACTGCCCTGAAAACTGAGGTCCATTATCAGACACAAGTACCTCTGGGATACCATGGCGAGCGAAGAAAGATTTTAGGTGGGTGATGACCTCGTCGGATTTGCTATGTTTCAACAATGCGATCTCAAGAAACCTGGATAAGTAGTCCACAGCAAGAAGGTAAGTATGACCTTTTAGTTCAAATAAATCCGCGCCCACTCTTTGCCATGGTCGGTCAGGACATTCTGTTGGGATGAGGGGCTCAGGAGGATTCCTTCTCTCTGAGATGCACGTCCTGCATCTTAAAACCATGTCATTTATCTGCTGGCTAAGTCCAGGCCACCAGACGGTCTGACAGGCTCTGGCTTTGCACTTCACAATGCCTTGATGTCCCTCATGCAATTTCAACAACACCTCATTACGCATGGCAGAGGGGATAACAAGGCGAATCTTTAAAAGCAACCCATCTTTCACTGTTAGTGTGGACCGATCTGGCCAGTAGCTCTTCAGTAAGGGTTCCTGGTTCGCATACAGCGGCCACCCCTGGCTGCACAAGTCCATGACCAGACACACACTGTCCGCTTTCAGCTGCTCCCGTAGTGTTTGGAGGAAGGATGGCTTCACCTGCATGTTTTCCACAATACTGTTCACGTAGATATCCGTGTCCTCCATTAACTCTGTTTCCTCCGGGGTTAGCTTGGTTTTAAGTGGAGAACGTGACAGGGCATCTGCCACCCACAGTGATTTCCTGGAGCGTACTGCACCGTGTATGAGAACTGCATCAATCTCATCCTAAAGCGTTGGATTCTGGGCGGTAGAAGATCCAGCGCCTGACCTCCCAGCAATGAAACCAGGGGTTTGTGATCAGTCTCTAGACAGAACGATTTGCCTAATAGGTAATCTCGAAGCGTTCACATGCCCAGGTAGACGCTAGAGCCTCTTTCTCAACCTGTGCATATCGTTGCTCTGTGGGTGAGAGTGACCTTGATGCGTATGCCACGGGTCTCCAGCCGTCCTCCCATTGTTGCTGCAACACACTCCCTAACCCAAAGGAAGAAGCGTCCGCGGAAACCTTCGTATCCCTCTCCGGGTCATACACAGCCAAAACTGGAGGTGAGGTGATTGCCTCTTTTAAGTCCTTGAATGCCTTTTCCTGGTCCCCACCCCAGTACCAGCTGTTCTTTTTTGATAATAAGTCTCTCAAAGCTCTGTCCCTCTCAGCCAAATGAGGGATGAACTTCCCCACCTGATTCACCATGCCCAGGAAACTCCTAAGTTCTCCTACTGTAGCAGGTGCCGCCATCTCCGTGATGGACGCGGTCCTCCTTGGGTCCGGGCTTATACCAGCATTCGTAATGACATGGCCCAAGAAAGTCACTGTGCCCCTCGACAGGTCACATTTCCCTACATTCAACGTAATACCTGCTTCTTCCAGTCTCTTTAATACCGCGTGAAGCCGGGCATCGTGCTCCTCCTGGCAACGCCCCCAGACCAACACATCGTCCATGTGACAAATCACACCCTCTAATCCTTCAATGACCTCTGCCATCATGCGTTGAAAGTGTTCGGGTGCAGAATTAATGCCAAAGGGAAGGCGATTGAAACAGAAATGCCCAAAAGGGGTTATGAATGTGGTAAGCGCGGCCGACTCCTCTGACAAAGGAATTTGCCAAAATCCCATATTGGCATCCAGTTTGCTAAACACCTTCGCCCCAGCAAGCATCCCAAGACTCTGCTCAACCGAGGGCAGCACGAACCTTTCCCTGCATACGTATTCATTTAGCTTAGTGTAGTCTACACATAGTCTCAGCCTGTTACTGTCTTTCTTTGGGACTACCACCATGCCTGCACACCAATCAGTAGGTTCTTCCATTCTGGTAACGACACCCAGCCTCCATCCTCATTAACTCCTCTTTCACTTTTCCCATCAATGGCAGTGGTATCCTCCTGGGGGTCTTCAGAGAGTATGGCACCGCCTTTGGCTGAAGCTTTATGTGGTATTTCCGCTGCACTACCCCCAACCCAGAGCATAAGTCCGGGTATGAGGTCTTCAAAGACTCCATGGTGATAGTGTCAACACGTTTCAGGAGGCCCAGTCCCAAAATAGCAGGAAGGCCTAAAAGCGGCATGCGGAGTCCTTTTACAACATACACTTTCTCACATGTCTGTCTTTGTCCATAGCCAAGCTGAAGCTCCAAGGATCCTGTAACCTCCAGTGGCATCCCTCCAGGACCCAACAAGGGTTTCTCCGGCTGCTGGAGCACAGGAGCATTCTTCCCACTGAACAAGTTGTGCAGGTCTGACTTGGAGATAACAGTAACATCCGCCCCAGTGTCAAGCTTGAAAGTCATATGTGTGCCCTGTATTTTCACCTCCACAATCCAGGAATGGTTCCTGGAGGAGACAGAACCAAGGAAGAACCCCTGTTCTTCACGCCACTGCTCCTCGCCTTCCTCAATACTCTGCACCGCCTTGAACTGTCGGCAGACCCGCTGGTAGTGGCCCTTCTTCCCACACGAGCGACATCTTGCAGCAGTCGCCGGGCATAGGAGTCTATGGTGAAATGGCCCCCACACCTGTAACACTGCGAGCTCGGGCGTCTTTACTCTTTGCGCCTGGCGCTGAAAAATCGGTGCCAAGGGCTTGCCCCAACCTTTCGAGGCCTCTGGCCTGCGCCTGGCGTCCCGTGGTGTCTGCACAGCATTCACGTTATACTGCAGGGCGGTACTGTCGCACCGCAAGGCCGCTTGCTGCTTCTTGACCTCCTCCGACTGTCTGGCCATATTTACAGCTCTCTCCAAGTCCAACTCTTTCTCCATCTGCATCCGCCGACAGTCTGGTGTCTGCCAAGCCCACAACAATTCTATCCCTTATAAGCTCGCCGTGCAGCGTCCCATAATTGCAATGTTCGCTAAAGCATGCAGGGCAGTAACAAAACCATCAACAGTCTCGTTCAGTTCTTGTTTTCGCATGTTAAATCGTGCACGCTCAGAACAATGTTCTTTTTGACAATAAAAAATCTTTCGAAACCCTCCTTCACTTTGGCATACTCCTGGTGCTCTGCCTCGGTTAGCTTGAGGCCTCTCAAGACATCGTCGGCCTCATCGCCCATACAGTATATCAGGGTGTTCACCTGGTTCCCTTCTGGGTTGGAAGATAAATTACTGGCCTGCCGGAACCGTTCAAACCTGGCGTATCCATCGTGTCCATTCGTGGGGCTTGGAGAAGTCAAAGGGCTCTGGCGGCTGAATACTGAATGTAGCATTGGGAGCGCTAGCCGCCATGTTGATTCTAGCTCGTGGCTGCCGACCATTCTCGTCGTCCGACATGTCCGCTCTCCACGGCGCTTGGCCCCTCGTACGGTCTTCAGCAAGAGGTCAGCACTCCCAGGCACAGCCACACAGCACTTCTGACACCATGTCGTATTCTTTTACCTTAGAAAGAAGACGCGGGACAACGGTGTGCAGTTGGTACCAACTCCAAACTTTATTGACCGGCCAACATACCTTACAATACACAACAACTTCCTGTCTCACGCCCTTGCGTCATGCACTTTCCTCCGCCCCCAAAGAGCACTAGCTAAGGCAAGACAACACAGTCCATTGAATACACCACAGGAGGGTTTAGGTTGGAGCGCGACAAAGGCATTCCCATTTGTAAGATAGATGGGAGGAGTAGCTGAGATTTGAAATTTGTATGGTTAGGTAGGTTGCGTAGGTCTGGGGGGAGAAAGTTCCACTTTTTGGCTAAATAGCAGGAGTAGTAGTAGTTGGCCAGGAGGCCATGCTGGTTTGTGGATCTGAAGGAGACTTTGGTTTGTGGATTCGAGTGAGCGGTTGGGTACGTAGGGTTTTAAGAAAGCAGCATGAGATGGGCAGTTGGCTGGTTTAAAGATGAGCTGGTGAGTTGTAGGCAGCTGAGGTAGTTTGGTAGTTCAAGCCACTTTAGGGTGAGGAGGGAGTGGCAGTAGTGGGACAAATTTTTCGAGTTGGCTGGTGAACAGAGGAGCACAATACATAAGGGAGGGGAAGTAGGAAGGTGGATGCAAGAGTTTGGCGGGTAGAGGGGCTGAGGAAGTGGTTGTGCCTATAGAGGAGACCTATCTTCTGGTGGGTTTTCTGAACTGTGGAGTGGATATGGGTATCAAATTTTAGTTGTTTATCAAAGATGATGCTGAGAAGCTTGGAGCTGGGAAGAATTTCAAGGGAGGTGTTGTTTTGTCTCTGTATGGACGTTTTATCATTGCTGGTGTTTTTGGAGGGGGTAAGATGAACATATGACAGATGAGTCATCTGCATATTGAATGACAAATTATTCTGGGATGGAGTGGTGAAAGTCGTTAATGAATGGGTTAAAGAGCAGAAGTCTCAAAACACAAAAAAACAGTAGATCAAACCAAAATCCGGCACAATGAAGGTTGTCCAATGTAGGCAAAAAAGGTAGCAGTCGAGTTAGTAAAAACGAAGATTTATTTCCAGCAAATAAAGGCCATCAACAACGAACATCACCAAATCCTTGGTATTCCATATAGTACAGGATACAAAGATAAAGATTGAGCGCTTTTGTCTCCACCACAGGAGACTTTTTCAGAATAAAGTTTGATAAATATAGTTTGCCTTATAAACAAATTGCACTCCCTCATAAATCCATTTGATTGTTAAGTTATCAATTAAATAATTAATTAAATAATCTATTCTGCATTCTAACCAGTTAAAATAACTAAGCAATGTCTTGCCTTAGTTTGTATACACAGTGCCCAAAGTGAGCTATAGCTACATTTGGTAGCGTTTTCATTGTTTTACTTTTAAATTAATACAGTAATAACAAACGAAAAAGTTGTTAAAAAGCAGAATTGCGATAAACAATAAAATTAATCATTTTCATCTCAACTTCATATATACAAGCCCTAAAAAGTGTTTTTTTTTCGTGAGACCAGCACGTACTACCATTGATCAAGTAAATTATATAAATTATTAAACATCCTTAAAAAGCTACGAGTGTGGTGTGTTATTGCTTCTAAAATATGTCGTTTTTAAATCAAGTTCCTTAGCCCACTGAACATGCATTGATACGCTAACTGTTGTGTTGGGCAATCTCCAGCACTTCACTTTACATATTTCTTGTTGCTTTTAGATCACTGAGGATATAAACACAACACAACAGTTAGCGTATCAATGCATGTTCAGTGGGCTAAGGAACTTGATTTAAAAACGACATATTTTAGCAGCAATAACACACCACACTCGTAGCTTTTTAAGGATGTTTAATAATTTATATAATTTACTTGATCAATGGTAACGTGCTGTTATTACTGTATTAATTTAAAAGTAAAACAATGAAAACGCTACCAAATGTAGCTATAGCTCACTTTGGGCACTGTGTATACAAACTAAGGCAAGACATTGCTTAGTTATTTTAAATGGTTAGAATGCAGAATAGATTTAATTAATTATTTAATTGATTAACAACTTAATCAAATGGATTTATGAGGGAGTGCAATTTGTATACAAGGCAAACTATATTTATCAAACTTTATTCTGAACAAGTCTCCTGTGGTGGAGACGAAAGCACTCAGTCTTTATCTTTGTATCCTGTACTATATGGAATACCAAGGATTTGGTGATGTTCGTTGTTGATGGCCTTTATTTTCTGGAAATAAATCTTCGTATTTACTAACTCGACTGCTACCTTTTTTGCCTACATTGGACAACCTTCATTGTGCCGGATTTTGGTTTGATCTACTGTTTTTTTGTGTTTAAAGAGCAGAAGGCCAAGAACTGAACCTTGTGTGACACCTGTGGGCATAAAAAGGAAGGGGGGAGGTTGAAGTTTTCCACTGGACAGCATGTTGGTGGTTGGACAAGTAGCTGGAAAACCAGGCTATGGTGCTGGGAGAGAGAGTTGTAGGGTGGAACGTTGGGATATAAGTAGGGTGTGGGAGATGGTATCAAAGGCCTTTGACAGATCTAGGAATAGTGTGGATATCAATTTGCCTTGGTCGTGTTCAAGGTTGATGGTTTCATGAAAGGAAAGGAGGTCAGTCATGGTGCTGTGGCCAGAGTGGAAGCTGTGTTGGGTAGGGGAGAAAAGACTATTGATTAGACGTGGCATGAGTTATGCTTGGCTAGATTTCTCAAGAATATTAGAAAGCGGGAAAAGGATGGCAATAGGCATGAAGTTGGTGCTTATCAGTATTTTTGCCTCCTTTGTGTAGCAGGATGATGCAAGCATGTCGCCAGATAGAAGGGAAGTATGATTCTTGTATGGATCTATTTCTAAGAAGAGATGGGATACGCTGTGCTGTCTGCAGATTGGGAAAGGTGGGTGGAAGGTTGTCTGGTGCATTGCAACAGTGTTTGAGTTTTAGGAGAAGTCTTTTTATAGTGCTTGTGGGAATGAGAGCAAGGCAGAAAGATGTGGAGGGGGTACGTTATTGGGGGGGTAATAAGAGCATGAGGGGGTGGGGCTGAAGGAGGTCGATAGTTTAGCTATGCATTCTATGAAGAATGAATTGAACTGGCTTGAAAACTCAAGTTTAGAGTTTGGGCAAGGGTTTACCTTGTTGCCAGGGTGCAGCATGGATGAGATGGAGTCAGAGAATTTTTTTGGACTTGAGTGCAAGGAAAGAAGATTAGAGTAGTGGGCTTTGTGGTCTTTTGTTAATAGCTTTTTTGTGGAGTTTTGTAGTTGCTTAAAGTCTAGGAGAGTGTTTTTTTTTTTTTATATTGTTTCTATTTTTTGTTTTCATGTTACATGGCTAGTTTAGTTTCTTTTGATAACCATGGGGAAGGATTGGTTTTGATGCGTTTTGTTTGGGGGGGCTTGTTGGTTGTGGAGTGCTAGGAATGAGTGGTTAAAATAGGATATGCCATCATATAGAGGAAAGGTTTTTAAAGGGGACTAGTCAGTATGTTTTAGGCATTCTGAGAAGGTTTGAGGGTTGGAAGAGGAGAGGTTGCGGGTTTGGATGTAATAATGTTTTTGAAGGGGAGATTGGAGATGGTTGGTGAAGGCTGGTAGGTGATCACCGAGAGGATCAGGTAATGTTCCCGCTATGGAGACAAGCTTTGGGTGAGCAGATACGATCCAGTCAAAGATGGATCCATAGGCATCATCTTTATTTGATCTAGTTGGAGTGTGTATTAGTTGGGAGAATTTGTAAAGGTTGATTGTGAGGGAAGGGGCTTCAGAGTTAATAGTGGTCCAAGTTGATTTTGGCATCACCAAGTATATAGGGTTTCATTTTTTATGTTGGAGGAGAACCAGAATAGTATGTTTTCAAGTGTATTGATGTGGTTATCAGCTGGAATATATAGGGCAGCAATAAATATGAACTTCTGGTTGTTAATTTTTAATAACCCTATTATAATTTCAGCATTTGCAAAGGTTGGTATATTATTGGAGTAGGGAATTATGGTAAGGTAGGAGGGGAAGATTATAGCTACTACTACTCCTTTTCAGGGGCTCTGTCATTGCAAATGATTTAGAAACCTGGTAGTAGTATTTCGCTATCTTTTATATAGGATTTGACCCAGGTTTCAGGAATGGTGGTTATGTCAAGAGTGGTTGTGGGAGAGCCAGGCATGGATGCAAGGGATTTTGTTTTTAAGGCTCTGTGCATTAAGTGTGGTGAAGCAAATGGCCTTTGATTTTTGTGGGTTGAGTGGAGGGTTTGGTGATATTAGTGCTTGAGATGGGTTTGGAGTTGGGGTGGATGTTGCCTGCAAGTGAGAGAGATGTGGTGTAGTGGAAGGGTGAGGTAGTGTGTTGAGTAAGAGTAGCTGGGGTTGTGTGAGACTGGTGATTTTCTGGAATGAAATTTAAGAGAGGTGTACAAGGGAGATGGGTTGGGAGGACATTAGGTTTGAAAAGATAGGCCGGACGCAAGAGTTCATGAGAGATGGGCGAGTAGGATGGGAAATGAGGTTGATGGAATGATGTAGTGGACTGTGTGTGAGAGTTATGGCAAAGGTTGGGAAAAGGCAAGAGATAGATCAGACTGGAGAGAGAGATTAGTGGAGCAAATGGGGTTACAGAGAGAGGAGATGTTAAGAACAATGTAGGAAAGTTGGATGTTTGGGGTACTATAGATTTACTGGTGGGTGTGGTTTGTTATGTGTAATTTGACTGGAGTGGAATTGGGTGGGGAAGAGTCAGAGGATATATAAAAATACAGATAGTGGGGGTAGCTGGGATGATGAGGCTGGTTAGGGGAGCGGAGTGATCCCAAAGGGCGAATGGAGCGGATAGACATCCCAACAGAGGTGAGCGCCAAAAAATGATCAGTGAGTGCAGGACATTGCTGGATTATGGAGGCTGCAATTTATCCATAATTTAAGGAAACAGAATAGGCAAAAATGTGGATAGAAACCAGTGAAAGTGTACTTGTTTTGTATGTGTATTTAAATGGAGGGGATGCTAGATATGGGAAAGGGCACTTGTAGGATAGCGGGCAGCAGGATACCTTGAGTAGGCTTAGGATCTGGATAAGGACAGGATTTATGGAGCTTTGCTTCCACCTACTGGGGAAATTATGGAATTACAGCATATCTGGAGATGGGGGTTATCCCTGCAAGAGTACACGCTGTCAGGGGGCTCTATCAAAAAAAAAAGAAAGCTACTACTTTGTGATTAAGTTGGACATATAGAAGTTTCAGAATCCCACAGGAGCTTACATTAATTTTTAATGGTAGGAAACACTTTTCTCCTGGGGAGAGTAGGTCCATTGAATTGCAGGCTTTACTCTGTATCAGACGGTTTCCTGGGGAGGAGGGAGATCAGAACATTTGGGATGCACTTTTAATGGTAGAGACACTTTTCTCATGAGGAGAGTAGGTCCACTTGATTGCAGGATTTACTTTGGGTCAGTTGGTATCCTGTGCAGGAGGTAGCTTAGATCATGAGGGCAGCATGCTCACAATGCGTTCTGCAAAAGTGATTCCACAGGAAAAATTGCCTTTACATATATACATACATTATGTACACAACTGTAGTGGTGGTGCTGTGGTAGCATTGTCGCCTCATAGCAAGACGTTGTCCCGTTCGATTCTCAGCTAGAGCGTCTTCTGTGTGGAGGCATACGTGAATGGGGCGTGCCTTTGTTGAAGGTTGTACATCAGGGCTGGTAACCCGGTACGTAAAAATCTACCACCAATCATTAGCAGTCCAGAGTTCCTCTATGGCGACCCCTAACCGGGAAAAGCTGAAAGACAAACACATTATGTGTACACACATACAAACGTATACCTATATATGTGTATACAAACATATATATATATATATATATATATATATATATATATATATATATATATACGTATGTATGTATAAATTTTAATTGTGGGTCATATTTAGTTTGCATGGCTAGGCTTATAAGAGCCCTAGCATTCATTAACCTAATATACACCCAAGAACCATACATTTCCATATTAAATATCACTTATTTTTAACCAGCATTTCTGTAGTCAACCTCACGTGCATGCCCATATTGGACATTTAAACATGCTGTTTTGAAACATTCTTACATACAGACTGCTGGCATTGCTACTGATGACTCACCAAATTAATGGGCTATTGTGTTTAGTAGAGGTAATTTTACATGCATGTTCATTTAAAGGGTTGTACTGAACATCTCATGCACTTAACAGTAGCCCTTCTTAGAAATGAAGACATCCCTGTGTATATGAAAATTATAAAGAAAGCTGTAATGCACAAGTCTCCTTTATCAAGCTCATCTTAATTAAAGTCTGGTGTTATTCACTGGTAACCATGGACAATGACCTCATCCAGGCATTGTGAGTAAAAGATTGCAAGTGCCAGAGTTTTTTTTTTTTTAAATAACCAGCCCACAGTGCATCACCACCGAGCTGTTCTGAGCAGAAGGGAAACATTTCCATTTCCTTCTTTTGTAGTAAAACCGTTTGACACGACCTTCATTACAAGCTGTAGCTCAGGAATCTAAAGAAACAGTCTTTAAACCTCACTTTTGCTTAGAATTATAATATGGTTTATGCAATCTCTTCAACAAATGAGACTTTTGCAATAATAATGTTAAAGATGTCACACTTAAGCATGGTATAAGGGAATTTTTGTAGGTAATCAGTAACCATGAATACAACTTCCATTTCTGTTCTGTTTTATAAGGTGCATTATCCTAATTTTGCGTTGTGTGTGATTGTAATCGTAGCTGGCTTAACTTTAACTCTTGCGTATTCCTTGTGCAATTCTTTACCTGAATACTTGGTGATTATTCTAACTGTAATTTTTTCTAGAATTCAGATACGTGTCTTTCTGCTTTTCATTCCATTGGTCTAGGAGTTGGTCTTGTTTTTTCTCATTTACTTTTTTTCCTTATGCTTCTACAACTGTCTTTTTTCTTTGCTCCCATAAGAAAATTGATTTGATTTTTAAGTCAGCCACATACAGCAGAATTAGAAAAACTGCTTTTACTACAACAACCACTGGAACGGAGGAGGGTTTAAGGGCTCATGATGTCAGGGAGCATGACAGTGGTGATGGAGTGTGGTAATGGCAGCGATAAATGTATACTAATACTGCATCTTTGGCTTGGCTAAGGCATTAAACTGCTTAGTGTGAGAAGAATTTGTGCTACTACCTTTATCTCATTACAGCAGAGTTGTCCTCCAGGTGTTGCTGCAGTTACCTCATACTGCACCTGTATGCATCAAATATCACTTGTTAATATTTGCATCAATAATTCCAAAAACATGCTACATACAAGGTATCATAATATTCTATCTTGAAGCATACACGATGGCAAACAATTATATTGATGCTTGACCTCTGTCACTGAGTATTTGTTAGAACTGTAAGATAACTTCAAGGCTCAAGCCAAAGGTACACACTCAAGAGAGCTGTAGTGCAGGGAATTTGGTAACTAGCTGCTTGCTGGAATTTTACCAGCAAAGGACAACTGCAGAGGGACAGAACAGTTGTTATTTTTTTGGCTTCTCATGTTAGTGTGTTTTTTTTTTTTTTGGTTCCTCAACTGAGTTTACGGGATAACGGTATGATGAGCTGCAGGGGATGAAAGATGAACTAAAGTTATGCACTGGACTATGTTAAATGTTCATAGGCATGTATCACTAACTAATAAATTATATAAGCCACATGAAGGCTGCTGTTTCAATATATGATCAGTTTTCACAAATGTCCAATGGGCATGAAGGTAAATTGTCTTGTTTAAAATGCTAATTTTATTGTATTATAGTTAAAGGAATAGTTTTACAGTTACCTCGTGGCCTGTTTATCACGTACACGGATACTCCCCCCCCCCCCACAATGATTCTTCTTTAATAATCTTTACAACGGTTACCCAACATTCCCATGCCATAAAATACTAGCATGTAAGAATTGTATGAGCCCCTCCTTGGTAAAACTCGACAATTACCTTTTGTTCACATTCAAGGAAGGAAGAAAAGACCCCCGTAACACTAACATCACACCTACATCCTTTTGTTCTCCAAAGGGAATGACCCTAAAAAGTCTAATTGATATAATTTAGCTGTCATCACCTTCTGTCCTTCACCTAATTTTCTAATGATTTTAACCTTCTTAAACCACATGATGTTCTGTAGGTCTTCCACTATTATAAATCACAATTAAGTGTGGGACAGCAAAGACAAGAACAGTTTTACAATATCAACCTTTACCTTCTGCATAACAGTTGTGACAGATTTTCATGGAACTACATCCTTAATTAATCAAGCCATATGAGAACTAGAACAACTTTTATTATCAAAAAAGAGAACTACTAGCAAAATATTAAGGTGCACATTCGTTTTGGTCGCAGTCAATGTATATGAATGCAAGACCCACCCTTTTTTCACCTTCGTGCTGAACTTTCCTACCCATAATCAGTAATGCATGTTTATTTTAGGTTGAATTAACCAAAAAAAACTACACCTTATAAATTTCTCTAAGTTTAGTTCATGTGCTACAGTTTTTGATTATGGCCACTGCCAAACTACAAACTGCCATTATTATGGGCTCATTCAGGGCTGTGGGGGGCACAGGGCTACTGAATTACAAATCACTGTATTCCAAAGTAATGTTCAGTGGCAGCCAAATATTAGTGAACGCTAAACAGAATGAGAAAAATGGGCATGGTGTTGCTTGGAATCCATTCCAACTGGCCATAGTGCACTAAGCAGAAAGCTGAACTGCATGTCTAACTTGGAAAACTACTTACATTTAATTAATCCTCACCAAATGGTTTGAGTGTCAAGTTCATTAAGTCTGATTAATAGCTGTTTAAGTTTGTCTATGAGATTATCTACCTTGTCTGGATTACTACATTTGTTAATTTGTTCTGTTTTTGTTAATTTCCTCACATAGGCTGTGCCTGCAAATAGTCTACTGTGATCAATGTACCACCCCAGTAGACATACAATTACTATACTTGGTCAGTCTGTGGTGAAAGAATCCATCCATCATTTTAGAAAATACATAATTTTCAAAGGTCATTACTAATACAGAGAACATTCATTAGTGAGGAGTGTGAGAGAGTTTGCACACAGACATGCATGTTTGCACACAGACATGCATGCATAGAAATAGAAACTAAATTGTGAATGCTAAGAAAAGAAACAATAAGATTTTGCCAACATTCACATATACACCTAAAGAAGCCTTAGAAATAACTGTGATAGTGGCACAATGTCTCTTGGGATGATGCTGAAAAGGGGCTGAACCAGCCTAATGACACTATGTTATTTAGTGCTCCAGGCTGCAGAGGAACTGTATGGGGGTACATCAACTAATCAACAGACTTCCAGTCTATACCAGCCCAAACAAAGCTACATAATAGAACATCCATATTAAGGGAAGACAAATGTCAACAGAAGCTTCACAGATCTCTTAAAATACCACTGAAAATGAACAGTTACCGTAATGCAGGCAGTGCATACCAGCTGCATAGAAATTTAACTATAACACATCCCTGCAATCAGTTAACATGGAGTTTCACTCAACTACTAGCAGATAAAACAGTAATTGTTTACAGATCACTATGAACATTAAAAATATACTTAACCATTGCAATAAATACAGCATTCAGTAGCATCATTAGGTTTGAATGAAATAATATCCTCTCAAGCATTTTCGGCAAAAATGGGGCAAAGCAACCTATACAAGTACTGCAGCAGATATAAAGTAGTGACAAACTCTGTATGTCTGAATGAAATGGTGTCATCAAGTGTCAAGGATTGAGAACATCTAGAATTAACACGAAGCTAGTTTTTCCATGATATACAACTAAAACGGCACTTCCTTGTTGTACACATAAGAACTAAAAAAGGGGGTAATAAATTAACATATAAAACATTTAGGAAGGCAAAATAATATATAGAAAAAGAAGTTACAGACTGAAAAGTGAAGAGTTTAATGTAGATTTTAATATTGGGCAATATTTGAACAAGAGACAATAAACCCAAAAGAAATGGTGCAGATGACAGAAAAGAATACCTGCATGGTTAAGCCACAAACAAATGTTGGAACCATGTACAAAAGACCAGTATAAAAATAAAGGTTGGTCTGTGCAGTAAGGTGAAGAGCAGGAAATAGAAAGGAAATGCTCAGTTTAGAGGACAATAATCTGAGGGAAGACATACTTGCTTTAAGATAAGTTGGCAGATTGAAACAGCTAAAAAAAGATATTATAAAAAGTCGTCAAAATGTGGGATGTTGTACACTAACTAGAACTACTGAGAGATGTGTGATAAAATTGAAATAAAAAGAATATAGTAACTACATAGTACTTAAAATGTTTCTTCAAAGAACAAAAGGGAATAAGTCCAATACCACCATGGAAAAATGGAACAGATAAAGAAAAATATGACGATTAGAACACAAAGGGAGAACAGCAAAATTTCTTATATCAGTTCACAACATCAATGCACATCAAAAATCATGATATTCCATCTCAAAAAAAGTACATACATACGGTATACAGAAAAATAAAGGACTCTACATAAACAAAAAGTTCATTGATAACCCAAGAAGGTTCTACAAAGAATTGGCTAACTAAGCAAAAGTAATAGTACTGCCAGCTAATAAAAGTAGTTTGTACATTTTGTGGAATACTTGTGAAGACCACATTGAACAGAGTTCAGACAGACAGAAAAGTTGAAAAAAAAAAAAACACACTAAACACGGATGTTTGCCATAAACCAAGATTAAATAAAAAAAATATCTTTATTAATAACACTGTTATGCTGAGAAACCATCACCAGCAGATTGTTTCAGAAGCAGCATCACAAAAACCTCAAAAATGCCAATAGAGGATCTGACACCTTTTAATCTTACTACATTACTGTTATTTATATCATTCTTATAGCATCATTCATTTAGCATAACATTTCAAGCTCGTTTCTACACAGAATCTTTGCCAATCTAATTTATAAATATTACCAACTTTCTCATCAACATGTTTTTCTTCTGTTGACTGGTTCTTTTAATGATTTGGTAATGGGTACCGCATACACTTTCGCAACTTAATTTAGAAAGTTTACTTTCCCTTAAGCTGGGACAATTAAGCTGTGGTAAAAATGTTAATAAGTACTGCCTCACAATATAAACCCAAACAGATAATCTGTGTTCCCGAATTTTTTCTTAAATAATTTTCAGTGGTTCCCACACTTTCTTGTCCCAGGGAACCCAATAAATGCTTTCGACCATCTGCAGCACCCAATATTTTTTTTTTTGTCAGACAACACTATCAGAACATTTGCAAACTCTTTGGAATAAATATTTTCTAACAATGGGACTGTATACAAACACTGCAAACACAAAAAATGCAACACAACTTTAGATTAACATTATTCAATACAAATATTTAAAATCAAATGGCAATTAATGAAATTGATGACTCTGCATACTACATGATGAATCCTCAAACTTTAGCTGGCATTTTCAACAAGCGTAT
>NC_056743.1:536348892-536393892 GCF_019279795.1 Protopterus annectens
GCCTTTTGAAGTTATTCAGCCAGAACTAGGTCTGCTGAAAGGGTGGTGGGTTTCAGTTTCTTGATTAAGGATCGGATAAATGCTACTGGTACAAGATGAAAGTTCAAGGATGGGTGCATATTGGATATGGGGTTAATAGGGTCTAGATTGTTGGGGTCTAGTTCGTTAGGAAGGGATTGTATAGTTTCCGTAAAGAAGGTGTTGGCAATATTTTCTGCAGGTTTTTGGAGGATAGACGCAGGGGTAGGGGTAGTAGTATTACCTGGCTGGAGAAGAATGTTTAACCTGGACCAAAATTTTTGTGGTCGATTTTGATGTTTATGTTGTAGAGTACAGTAATAGTCTTTTTTGTCTAACATTATAGACTTCTTAGTATAATTTCTTAGCTGTTTATATACTAGTTGATCCTTGGGGTTTTTATTGGTTTTCCAAGATGACCAGGCTTAATTTCTATTCATGATTTTTTGTCTAGTTTCTTTGGACAGCCACGGTGCTATTTTTTTTCTTTGTTCTGATGGTCCAGGTGGGTGCATAACTGTAAGAAATGTGGAGTTAAAGTGTGATACTACCTCATCTAGTGGGAGTAGTTTTAGTCTATTCCAGTTACATGTTTGAAGTTCTAATTGGAATTTGGTTTGATTGAAGCTCTTATTGTTCCTGATGGTTCTGAAGCTACATATTTGAGGGATATCATTTTTTTTTTGTTCGAGTATTTATGTTGGGAGGGGATCACTTATTTCCTCAGGTTGGGTGTCTGCCTTATACATTTGGGGAGGGTTATTAATGAGAATCCAGTCAACTATGATTTCTTTGTTACTGGGCTTACTAGTTCTGGTGGTGGAGGTTATGCTTTGGGAGAAACCATATAGAGTTATGTGGTTAGTAGCAAAGTCTGAGGAGCAGGTGTTGCAGTCTATATTAAAAGTCACGTAAAACAATAGTTTCTTGTGGGGAGTTTATGGACAGCCACTGTAGAATGTCTTCAAGGATATTGGTGTCGCTGCCAGGTAGGATATAAATGCAGCCGATGTTTATAAATTTATGCTGTTTAATTTGTCGTTTTGTAAAGAGTATTTCAGCTTCATCAGCTTGAGGAACTTGTGGAGAGTTGGAAAAAGTTACATTAATTGAAGGTTTATATAAGACAGCTACCCCGCCTTCCTTCTTAGAGGTGTGGTCCAGTCATATTATATTGTAACCTGGAGGAGTAACTTCATTGTCAGTGGTGGATGGCTTAAGCCAGGTTTCTCCAAGACTTAGTATATCTGGGGAGTGTACTGCTAAGAGGGCATGCAGGTAGTGGATTTTTTTTATTTAGGCTTCAAATGTTTAGGTGGCAGATGAGGAGAGAGGTAGAGGAAAGGTTTAAGTTTTGCAGGTTGGAGGGGATATTATTTATTGGGTTGGATACTTATGATGGGGTAGGTCCTGGGTTTGGGTGGATGTCCCCATCCATTTGTGAAGTTAATTTGAGAATAGATTATTAGTTTTTGTAGGTTGAATAATATAGTTTGTAGTAGTGATTAGTTCTAGGGTTAACATAACAGACTCGAATGAGCTGTTGAGTTATAGTAATATGGCAGCTGGGGGGAGTAGTGGGTGATTAAAGTAATGTGAAAGATCATGAGTATTGATCTGGGATAGTGGGAGCTTGGAAAGGAGAGAAATTCATAAGCTGTGATAAAATACGTAATTATCAGCATGGGTAAAAGGTAGTAGGAGGGCTTTGAATTGAAAGGTGGGGTTGAGGCTTGTAGAGGCAGTGAAAAGGTTTTGCAACTTACAATTGTTTAAGAATGGGGGTGGGAGGGTAGTGTAGAGAAATAGGTAGGGTGTTGTGGTTAGTGTTGGTCTAACAATTGCTGATTGGTTCTATAATTAAGGGAGTGACAGTTGTGGCTATAAATTTATCACATCTAGGAGTGGGAGGGATTTGGGGGCAGGGTGGGGTGCGGAGAGAGCCCAAGCGGAGCGAGGGTGAGTGTAGCAGGGCTAATGCAAAGAAACCAGCTAGCAGTGGGAAACTATCAACACATGAAGTACAATGAGGCTTTGTTTTAAATACTTTCTTATTCTTGTTTTTGCCTTCAGTACACAGTTTTTCCGTAGTATACTGTTAGTAATCACTTTTTGCAGCCTTTACTCACATTAAGCTTTCTTTTGCCAATTGTCTGCTATTTTTATACAGAGCTCAAGAGTTTAAACCCCTGCTTCAGGTTTATGCTATGTAATTTCTAGTTTTATATGTTTTATGCAGGGAGCTCAACTGTTTTTCCTTAGTATGATTAAGGTCAGTTTGAGCGCTAAAATCTAAAGCGGACAGCTGGGCTACAGAACCTACAGTAAAAAGGAGCTTTGTTCTGTGTGTCTGAATTCATTTATGCTAGTAATATACCTAGAAACCTAGATATCTTCACTAGGTAATCCTTAGATATAGGAGTAACCCAGTTTAGTATTTTAGGGTTGATTGTTCATTCAAGGTTTGCCAAACATTCACAAAGACAGTACAATCCCCACCCCCACCGAGACCTCTAGTCTCAGATAGGGGATGGTGTACTCAGCCCTTTTCCCTGTATGTGGAAAAACACCTGCGACCCATCTTGAATCGGAATGAGATTATTCTCCAAGATACTTAACATTTCCTTGTAGATTTATATAGGTTTACTAATAATTTTGAGATGAAAGTGGATATGCAATTTACTACATTTGATGTACAATCGTTATTTACAATGATTCCGAATGAGTTGGGCATAAAGTCAAACAAGAAGTACATAACTAGACCGTGAATATAGTGAAAAGCATGTGGACTTCATCTGCCCGTTTATAGAAACTATACTAGAAAATAATATTTTTGTATTTGAAGAGGCTTTTTACGTTCAACGTGATGGCGTAGCTATGGGCACTTCTTGTGCCAATAGCTACGCCAACATGTTTTTAGCCTTGTGGGAGGAACAAGTGTTAATTTTGAATGACTATTTTAAGAGATGTGTCTGTTTCTATCGTCGCTTTGTGGATGATATTTTTTCATTTGGGAGGGTAGCCCAGATGATTTGGGAATATTTATAACAGATGAATGGTATGACAGAATATCTTCGATTTACTTTGAATTTCTCTCCTACCAAGATAGAATACCTTGACGTCTATGTGAAGAGGGTGATGGGCACCTATATTAACACTGGTGTCCATAGAAATAAGTGTTATAGAAACACCCTAACATAGACAAAGTATGCATCCCCACTACACATTTAGGATCATAAAAGGACAAGGAATGAGAATTTCTCATCTTAATGTGACAGATGCTGGGTATAAGCAAGAATGAAGTGCGTTTAGTGATAGGTTACTTAAACGTGGTTATATGAAGGATGAAATAGAGAGTATTTTGATGGGTATGAACTCTCAGAAAAGTTAGAGCTGCACCCTATTTTTCAAAACATGTTGAAGTTGAAAGTGCATATAGGAGGCAATCCTCGAAGCTAAAAATACCCATGTTCTATACCATTGACAATAAGCCCATATTAGATGATATCAACCGTCATTGGTGCATTCTGACCACAGACACTGAGATTAGAAATATTGTAGGTGATAGTCCTATGTTCAGATATAAGAATAAACCTAATTTGAAGAGATTGTTGTGTCAACCTAATGGAAGGCATGATATTGATGAATTCTTGGCTACACCATGTGGACAATGCAATTTTTGTCAATTTGTCAGCACAGGTGATAGTTTTGTACATCTGACAGGTTTTTAAATTTAAGCTGTCTGCGGATTGTAGTACCCCACATGTAGTTTCTGGCTGTATGCCAGATATGTTCCTCATTCTATGTTGGTAAAACCAACAGGGTATTTCGTAATAGAATGAAAGAACATTTGTATGCCATTAGCATTAACTATAGTAATGATGCTTTAGCAAAGCATGTTTTGACTAATGGCAATGGACATACTTTTTGTTTTATGGTCATTGATATTGTGGTACCAACCATTAGGGAAGGCAACATAAGGAATGGTACTGAAAACAAGGAAACAAATTGGATATTAAGACTGAGAGCAGATAGAGGGGGAGAGGCCTCAATGAGAGGGCCTCGCTTAAACCTGCCTTGAAATCTAGAGGTCTTATGGTTAAATAAGAACGTTTTTAATATGTTTTTTCATATATTTTTATTTTTTATGTTTTCAATACTAGTTTGACTATTTATCTAGAATTTATTCCGTTAACGCCTTATGTATTCATAGGCTATTACTCAGTTTGGCATTTTTAGGATGCCCTCTGTGTTAGTAACGCCTATATAAAAGTTGTAAGTTAAGAAGCATTCAATATTGCGTCCCTATTCCTTTTGGGATTGTAGGTTTATCAGTTCATATGCATTTGTTTTCTGCTTCGTGGCTGTAGTTGCATCATGCAGATAGATATTAGCTCTACCTCACTGTTTAGGTTTCCAGCTCTATAATTCGTCTATTTTATATGTCTGATAAAATAAAATACCTAAACTCTTCACAACAAAGCTATTTATATACTGCACAAGCATTTGCAAATTTCATAACAGATTTCCAATTTTATTAGTTTTCATTTGTCTATTATAATTTTCTATTAAATATATTTGCATTAGTATATTTTTAATAATTGTAGACGTAGTTTTGTGGAAGTTTCATTTGTCTTTATTGAGTCTGGTCTTTTTAAGTGTTAATTGGCTGATTATTTTAACATCGCGATGGGTATAAAAGTGTACATTTTTAATGCGCAACAGTTTGATGGTCTGATGAAGCAATTCGTGGAAGCGCTTGCCTCTGTGCGCTTATAAAAGACTTTTTACATCTGAGACTGGATTATTACACATTACACGGTTGCTTCTTTTGCTGTTTTTGGCTTGGATTTATATTTATATATATATATATATATATATATATATATATATATATATATATATATATATACATACATACAAACATTCACACACACAGTTTCACTTCAGAATGTCGAATTACTGAAAATGTTAATTTCATGTGGTCCAGACCATATGACTGGGTTTTCCGAAATTCTAAATTTTGAAAAAAAAAAACTTTCGCTGAATAGAAGTTTTTTTTAAGGGGGGGCAAGTCCCCCTGCACCTTCCTTACTTAAATATACCATCCCTGTGATCGCACTATAGTTAGGAAAACGAAAATCTCCCGTTCTGCGCTTCTGCATACAGCATGGAACTAGAGATCTTTTTTCCCCACTGTAGTGCGATCTAGGAGTTGGGTATATTTAAGTAGGTGGTGTAGGGGGGGGGGGCGTGCCCACCTGCAGAAATGTTATGTTTGACTTTTTTTTTTTAATTTCACTTCGGAATTGCACACCTTTATCAAGTGGGAGGTTGCACTTTGAATTCTTTCAAATGCTCTTGAGGTAGAGATGCAACAGGTAAGAAAATGTCTAGCGCATAAGTCTACGGCTTTAAGTTCTTCGGAGATGAATCCTGTAGTCCTGAGTTCGATTCTCTCAGCCTACTGTCTCACTAGGCACAAGTCACTTAACCAGGCAGTACTCCCAAATCACCCCTGAAAAAGGGAGTATGGTCTCTTCTGGATTTAGCAAGTTAAGACAAAAAAATGTTCATGAAGTACCTTATAGCTGCATTACAGTCTCCGTTTCAGACATCCAGTCAGTGCAGATGAATCTTTAACTGATCCTTACAAATAAGAATGAAATTCAAGACATTCCACTAAGAAAGCCCAAAGGAAAGAGTGAGTTTACTAATTACATATGGTATGTGTGGGGCAACCTACATGGGCATCTGAGATGTGGAATATTTTGGGTGCACCAGACGCGGTATATTGTTGGTGGCTGTAAACAGCAGTGACAGAGGTAGAACTGTTCATAATGATGGGAAAAAATTAATGCAATGCAAGAAAGTACATTTGGATAACTTGTCCAGTCTGTCTGAATGCATTAGAGGTTGGAAACTTAGAAAGAAAAAAAATACTTCATAAAAATTTAGAGAAGGAAAGGAAGGTGAGTGAACTGATCAAAGAAAAAACGAAACTGATATACAGAAGGCAAAGAGGATTAAACATAAGACATTTATGAGAGGATGGGCATAAAAGGCTCAAAATACATCCTGTCTCCAGGAAATATATCAGAGAAAGATATATGTATGAAGATGCAAGATAGGAGGAAGATCAACTGGAAATATTACTTATCTTTCTTCCATAAATTATCAGAGAAACTGCACCATATCACTAAGGAATAAGGAATGAGTGAACAGATACAGTAGTTACTATACAACAGATGACAAGGCATTACAAGTTGATTTGATGAAACACAAACTACAAGTGTGTCGATTGTCCTATCTTCTGATGGGATGAGAGCAATGTGCTGATGTCTTCTGAGGGGGTTGTGTAGGTCTGGATATCCTGACTGGAGTTTAGTTAGTGCCTTAATTAGCCAAAGTCCATAGGTGAAGTGACTTGCAGATTATGCTGAATAAATTCCAGCATTGTTTCTGTTGCCCAGTAAGGTTTCCACTCAAAATACCAGTCACTCCTCTACCCACTGCAGTTTTTATGTTAACCTTTGTCACCGATTTGTTACAGATATTTAGAGTTCAGTAGAGACTTTCACTTTTATCAATAGATTCAGTCACTCCAGTTTTGCCCTGACAAAAAACAATTACAGACTTGAGTGCAGACTACAAAAGGCAAGGTAAACTCCTGTACCTACAGTGACCCAAATTTAGCAACCAACACAGGCTGCTGGAAGATTGGAGAGGGAGAAGCGAATGAAGTAGCTAGTGGATAAGCTCTGTTATCCTGAGGGAGAAATAGAATGGGATTACTGACTCTTATCTCTAGTAGAGACCATGAGCCACACAGATTAAGTATTTATGGGACTAGCAAAATGACCAGAGTACACCAGGCAGCTTCATGTACCCATTATGCTATTTCATGTTCCTATCCAGTCTGGGAATTGGCAGGCTACTACCACAAATGATGGCCTGCAGTTCCTTACAGGTATCCCTTACTCCCCTGTATCAAGGTTAAAGTATGCCACAGGAGAGCCTTCAATTCAGGGCCCAACAAGTGAAGGAAGACCCCCCTAGAACTGCCCAATAAGGAGTGACAGAGGTATTAAGCGACAGCAGATTCAGGGGCAAGAAGTTGTGAGCTGAATGATCAGCTAGCCCACAGCTAACAGAGCATAGTGATCTGCTAGCCATCAGAAAACTTGCAAGTCAATTCTTCATTTATATATAGACCTTTATAGCACTGAAATTAGATTTAATGGATCCTTGTCATTCAGCTGCCTTCTTAAACACCCCCATGAAACAGTTGACAGATTATTTAATATGTATCCCATCATATGCAATACACAGACATCTGTTCATAACAAAATACTAGGCTAGCTACCCTCGCAGTCCATTTTATGCCTAGCCAATTTCCCATTTTGTGCTCAAAATAACCTATCCTATTTGGTTATAGATTGGCCTTACCCATCCCATGGGCGATAATTATATGCAACTCATCACAGTAACTGGGAACATATCACAGATAATTTGACGGGACACAAACAGAATATTCTTTCCAAACAATTCAACCATAGAAATGAGCCCTACACCAAACTACTTGGGGTTACTATAGATTAACACCTAAAAGTTGATACCCATAGTCAACTAAACATTAAGAAAACACATCTAAAACTTGGACTGCTATACAGAAACATCCACTATCTATCTCCTTCTATTAGACAAACCCTTGCCACTATCCACCTTCTTCCCTCACTAAATGTATGGTGCTCCTCTACTAACTAACCTATCTGCCTCCATCTCTTCCAAAATGGAAAGTTGTTATAATAAAATTTAAAAAATTTGCCATTAAAGCCAAATACTCCTCTCACAATTGCCCTGCTCTTCACATACTAAACTGGCTAGAACTTCCCAATCATCCAAACTACCTCCAACTTACTACCGCCCATAGGCTATAACTTAACCCTACTAAGTGTTCTGCACTATCCAACATTCTACAACCATACACCCCTAACAGGCCACTTAGGTTTAGGTGAGCAGGTCTAATCACTGTCTGCAAAGCCAAACCGCCCCGCAGGACAACACCTCCTGTCCTTTTCCTTAGCCAAAAAATGGAATTATCTCCCTCCTTCATTATGAACCACAGAAAACTGTGACAATTTCAAAACCCAACTCCATTCCTACTTTTTCGCTAATTGGAAGTACAATTGCACTTTCCTTCTCATCTCTCTACTCTGAATTATATTTCCATACTACTCCTATTTCTAACAACTTGGCTCCCCCAGGATATTACTCGTTCTTCAGTGTTGTCTTGTGCACATCAAGTAAATAGTTTGCTTTCCCTTTTCTCCCCTCCGTAACATTTGTACTTGTTCTGCCATACTGCCATAACAAGACTCAGACTCTATGTAACCATTGAAACACTCATGTCAACATACGACTCGCATGCTATGTAACCAATGTACCACATCGGGTCTCTGATTTATAATGTATCTGTATCTTTGAATCTTAATTTTAATCTGTTATATCTTAATTTTACTTTGTAATGTGGAGTTTTCTCCCCGGGCCTCAACAGGTAACTGGCTCGTGAGCCCAGTGGACCTCTCCGGTCAGACTGAAAAATACATAAATATACCATTTGGGAGCTTATCATAACTGACTGACTGTTGCCTTAAGTAGGAATAAGGTACCGCCTCAAGACAACAGGTGGTCACTATCATGACGAACCAAAACTATATAATGGATGCAAAGGTGACAACAAAAAAAGAATCCATTGCAAAAAGAACTTGATATTAAGATTAATTGACCTGATTGCTGATGATGCACCAGGTTTAAAATGAAAGCATTAATATCAAGTGATTTTTGCAAATAAAATAGTTAAAATAATTTTATATTTATATATATATATATATATATATATATATATATATATATATATATATATACACACATAATATATATATACATAATATATATAATAACTTTTTTTGAGAGATATAAACAGATACACTATGGATTTTTATTTAAATGATTCTTTCATGCATATGTTTTTTTACAAAAAGTTTAACTCTTATGACATTTTGAGATACATTTTTGTAATGTACTTTCGAATCTTATTGGTGCAATTTGTCATGCGACTTCATGTATTGGTCTTTAAAAGTTGCAGTGTGGGTGTGTATAAGTTTTCTGATGAAGTTCTTGCTAATAAATTTAAAGAAAGCATGCAAAATCTGGTGTCCGTGTTGGCTGCTACCGCAGACATTCTTTTGAGGTCAGTATCATGTCTGAACTACCTTAGCAACACAGAATCAGGCTAACTACTTGAAGATTGCTTCCACCCTTCAGTAAGCTCTCGTTTAGAAGAATGTCAAAACAGTTTAGGGACTTTCACAAAATGTCTTTGTACAGATTTCAGTATTACTCTTTGCTTTTTCTCCTGTATAGAAGCCATGAAAAAAAAATACAAAATGATAGTAATTTATATTCAGAAACTTGACTGTTGATTAAAGACAGCAAATAGTGTAGGGGGCGTAAATGTTATATCATACATGGGAATGAGATTGATAGCTTCTTCTTCGGCTTTTCCCCGTTAGGAGTCGCCACAGCAGATCATCTTGTCCGCTCATGATTGGCAGTGGAGATTTTGCGGTGCTGAGTTGCCAACCAGGCACCCAACCTTCCACAAAAGGCATACACACGCACACACACTCACATCTAGGGCCAATTTGGAGTCTCCAATCCACCTAATGCATGTGTTTGGGATGTGGGAGGAAACCGGAGGAAACCCACGCGATCACACGGAGGACATGCAGACACCGCACAGAAGGCACCCCAGCTGAGAATTGAACCGGCAAACCTCTTGTTGTGAGGCAATGCTAACCGCTGAACCACCGTGACCACCCTTGAATGAGATTGATAGCCAAGCTGAATACAACAAAACAGTGCAGTCACTAAAGAATGAAATTTATGAAAGCCCTTTTTATCATGCAACTTAACACTCTCAATCTGTAAAGGAAAAAAAAAAGTTTATAAAACTAAATAAATAGTGCGTAAATTTTTTTATGATTTGAAAAAGTAAAGCACACGCACATTATCAGTAGTACAATTTTTTTCTCTTACTGCACTGAAATTTCATGTCTTTTTAAATGATGGCATTGTACAGTTTACCAACAAAATAATGAATCCAATTATTTGCTAAACAAGCTTTTTTTAAGATATTTTGCCACCGACAACATTGAAGCATAACACCTTGAATTCTTAAGCAAATAATCTGAGAGGTCTGCTACTGCCTGTTTAACAGCACTCGCCAATTTCTTTAATGGCTTTCAAGGGTGGAAAATCCTGCGTTTTATATATATATTTTTTTTTTTTTTTAATTAAAATTTATTTTTACTTTTGCTTTAACTGGCAGCAGATAGAGCTCAAAGACCCATGTACTACAAAGAATTAGGATGCTCTCTCTGATCATAACCCTTAATTGTGCATTTCCAACATGAATGCAGAGATTCATCTCAATGATCGCTGTCGAGGAGAATTTTTGGCATGCAAATCCATCATACAATCTTGTTGTAACTTAGTACCTGATCATAAACTTCAATATTACAAAACGTAAAATATTGAAGTGCAATTTTATTGAAGCATCATCCATCTACAGTGCATGGGATTTTAAGTTCTTTGGTATTCATTAAGCTATTGAATCATGAGGATCTTTGGAAACCTAGCCAAGCATTCCCAAGTATATTAACCAACATATTTTCAGTATAATTAACCCAGTGCCCTTTGAATTTTAAATATGTATAGCCCAGAGCAGATCAGAAAATTACAAGTTACTAATTTCCTTAAGGGACATCTGTGCTAAACCTGGGTGAAGCTTTATACCTGAATAGTCTTAGAGGCAATCTACTTTACATGGAAAGGAACCGGATTCCAGAGAAAGCACAGTTCTTTAAGATGTTACCATAACAATACATGTCCTAATTACTCACTCACTGGTACACTGTTCCTTACTTAATGGTATGCTGACAAAGATAGCAAAAGTATCTGGCAACATACCAAAGTCTTGGATCCTTCTAGGTGGCATATGTCAGATATATACCTTACACCTTAAACACAGGGCATGCAAGTGATATACAAGCACCTAACCCTTAGAAATGAATTGGCCCAAGAGAATAAAAAGAACCCAAGAGAAAATGCAGAAAGTGAAGGCCCCCTCAGCCAGAAGATAAGAGCGCAGAATGGGGGAAGGGACAGAGCACTGCAAGCAGTGAGAAGTAGGACATCTACTGTTATGGTAGGATCTTACAGAACTGTACTATGGCATTCCTCATCACTGCCATAATATTCCTTACTAAAGGGAGAGTACAAAGGCTATTTGCAGAGAATGAACCCAGAGATGACCACTCCAATAACCCACACAGGATGGTCCTGGCAAAACCAACTCTGGATTTAGAACTCACATCTAACACCGTGTTGAGTAAAAGTGTGCACAAAACACCAAGCAGTAGTACCAAAATGGTTCTAGTATCCAGACCCTTGAGAAATGCAGTAACCAAAACAATGGTATTCAAGTTATAGAAGAAATAAAACAGTAAACCACAATAAAACAGCATTAAGAGGTGATCAACTACCTAATTACCAGAGATCACCTGCCAGGTGCCCAGTCTATTGTGGATATTATCTTAACACTAACATCCAAGATAAATTGGTGACCTTGTTAGGTTATTGGTCACACTGGATACTTGAAAAAAAGCACCAGAAGGAGGCAACCGTCCTAGTAGAATGGACACAAGAAAAAAGTTTCTTACTGTGAAAAAAAAAAATCAAAAAGAAATAGCTATAGAAATATAAGAGGAGGTAGTTTGCTTAGAATCATCTAACTCTGATTTCTTGAAAGAGAGAAAACATATGCTCAGATTTTTTGTATTTCCTTTGTCTTATCCAGGTAATATCTGAACTGCCTATGCAGATCCAAGGTGCAAAGCATCCTCTAGCGTTATGTGGAGAAGAGAATGAAGGAAGATGAATGGTCTGACTAAAAGACAAATCATTAACTATGTTGGGCGTAAAGAAAGATTGGTTCAAAGAACCACTTGGAAGAAGTAAGGGACATGAATAAAACAGTTTTCCAAGTACAGGACAGTGAAACAGAAGAGGCTGCAGGCTCAATGAGTGACTGACTCAACTTTTGAAGAACAAAATTAATGTCCCAAGGAGAAGGAATATGCTTGCTTGGGCACTTAAAATTTAAGGTGCCTTTCAAAAATTGACTTCAAATCTAGAAGAAAGGGATGGAGATTCAAGGATAAGCAAGCTGAGATGGCAGACCAAAATTAGCTTTAACAAAGGAGTGTGCCAGACTAGAATTTATCAGCCCATACAAATAAAGAACAGTAGGAATACAAACAGAGAGGGTCCATTTCATATCTTATCTAATAAGCACATACAATTTTCTAGTAGTAGGCTTGCTGACCTCCTGGCAAACCCAAAGTACATCCTCAGAAAACTGGTGTCTAAAAGGAATCTAAGGTCTTATCACAGAGTTAAATGAAGGGCAAATAAATTAGTGTCAATGATATATCCCTTGTCCTTTGTGAGGAGATCCATCGTGAGATATAACTTGAGGATTGCCCTGACCAGATGATACAGAAGGGGGAACCAGTGCCAGATGGGGCAAAAGGGAGTCACCAACAAGGTTTTGGGCCTGTCCCACATGATCTTGTTTGAAACTCTTGGGGACAGAAGAAAGTGGGAGATAAGCATAGAGAAACATTCACTTCCAACAAAAAGGAATTATGGCCTCTTTCCAAGCCAAAGGACTTGGCACTCTGGAACAGAACCTGGGATGTTGCCTGTTCGGAGGGGAGGCAAAAAGATTGACTTGGGAGTACCCCACCAATGGACAATGTCCAAGAATGTGCCTGTGAAGTATCCATTTGTTAGGATCTGCATTGGACCAACTTGGATTGTGTGCTCTAAGTGAATGTAAACCACCTTAAGCATTGATTGATTGCAGATAAACTCCCAAGCTCAAAAGGCAGCCTACAAAGAAAGCCCCCTTGCTTGATTATGTACCGCAGAACTCGGATGTTGTCTGAAACTTTGCAAAGGGCCTGGAACCCAAAATGAATAAAAGCATGAAGATCAAAAATCAGAGCTCTCATCTCTTTGAGGTTGACATTGATTTGCTCTTCTGGTTGCTTGGAAGACCAAACTCCCCAAAACCTGAGGTCATTGAAAAAAAGCTACCTATCTCTAATCCAAAGCATCTGTATACAGGTCCCAATTTGGGACAGGAGCATGTAAAAGCAGGTTAGGCATTTAGACAAAATCAGATAAATCCGCCGTAGAAACTAGAGTTTGAGGACAGACAAGAGAGGGATAAAATCCAGAAGATGGCAGAATTGATGCCAAAGACTTTTGAGATAACACTGAAATCTCCTCATGTGGAGTCTGGCAAAGGGGAACATAGGAATGGTGGATGCCTTGAACTGCAGATCTCAACAAAATTCTCTTGCAGGTGGCACTTGCAGAGGAAGAGACTAAAAACTATCAAGGAAAAGTCCTTTGAGGGAGGATGCAAAGCGAGTACTGACAAGGTCAAAGTTTTGTAACTGAGAAAACCTAAGCCTTGGAAATGTGTTATATTTTTTTAATTTTAACTTAACACTTTGCGGCAGAAGCAATGTATACTCTAGATTTGAAACGGACATTGCTTAAGGGGGGAGGGGTTGAATTAGGTCACCCAAATAGGGGAAAATCTGAAATTCTTGAAACATGCTGAAAGCTAGCACTGGGGCTAGATATTTGGTACAGACTCAAGTTGTAGAAAGATGTAAAAGCAAAGCAGAGAGCAGATAATGTGAGGAGGAAACAGTACCATAAAAATTTCCTGGAGAGATGGTGAATAGGAATGTGGAGATAGGCATCCTTAAGTTCTGCTGATAGCATAAAGGCCTGAGGAAGTAAACATCTTTAAATGAGGAACCACATTTTTTGAGAAATAAGTAATCCAAAATAGACATCCATGAACCTCCCTTCCTGGGCAACAGGAACATTGTGGAATAAAACATGCTGAGAAGGCAGAACAGACAGCTTCCCTGCGCAAAAAGGTCTTGTAAAATCAAAGGAAGGTGAGAAAGTTGCCAATGGGGATTTTGTGCAAAGGCCAAAAAGAGAGGATGGGATATCTATACCATGTAGTAACCTTTTCTGAATGATGGAAAGCACTTAGGAAGACATGGTAATACATTTCCAAAATGAATAAGATTGTAGTGCAACAGAAAAAGCCATCTGGCAGAGGGGCAGAAGAGACTAGGTCAAACTGAAGCAGATTTATCAGGAAAGTAATACTTCTGACTCTTAATACCTTGAGAAAGAACACCAGGAAAAAAACCCTATGGGAAGATCTCAGCCTATGAATGGCTATCTTTGCTACATAAGCACAGAATGTAGATTTGTATGGGTAATTCCTCTGAAATGTAGGAATAGGAGAAAGGAAGATCTGTTTCAAGGTCCTAGATGACTTTCCCCCTTATCCTGGAAGGTCTTGAGGAGCTTGGTAGCAGCAAAGCAAGAGTGATTTCGATTGTCTTAAGTGAAGTCCAGTAACTTTGCCTTAATGTCTCCAGAGGGACTGCAGTCAATGCATACATCTCATAACAGACCCTGATGCCGCCACTCTAGAAGAGGCATCGGCAGCATCATAACTGCATTTGATAGCAAGACAAGCTACCTGGGAAGAGAGCCCAAAAGGGAAACAGCAGTGGACTTCACTTCTCAATCAGGAAATCCAGTGGAAGACCCCAAAGTATGAAATGAAGAGCCAACACATGCCTGGTTATGGGTTTGGTAACTGATGGCCCTAAAAGCTAGTGACAAACATACCCCCCACACACAAACCTGTGGATGGCTCTACTATCTTTGTCAAATAGTAAAAGTTTGCAAGTGGATAGCAGCTTAGTAGGCTTATCAGGAGCCAGAAAAATCACTACAGGGTCAAATGGGGGCTTTTGTATAAAAACTTTTGAACTTCAGGCACTTTCTGCCAGGTTTGTTTGGATCAGGAAGTTGAGTCAGGAGCCTAGAAGCAGAAGAAAAAGTGTCTAAAATAGCATCCAACACCAGAGAGAGAGACTGCTGAATGTCAGAGGGATATCATACCTCTTCTGGACATCAGAAATTTGGGTACAGTCTCATTTAAAATGTTCCATCACACGAACGATAGTGTCCTCAAGACAGTTCCTCAATGGGGAAATCATGAGAAATGCAACTCTTGCTCAGACTCTAGGGCATCCTCTTGCTCAGAGAAAAGGGCAAAATGGGAATGATCTGTGAAGAGTATGCCAAGGACTTCCCAGGAACTGAAATCAAAATTCTGTTTCATCTGATGAGAATGTGGAAGTTATTTAGAAAGGGTAGCAGACAAGTTAACAAAAGAACACATTGCTAACACTCAAGGGGGTTTTCAAAGCCATAAGAGTTTTGGAAAGACCCAGAGTGAAATCCTACCATTATTTCTGTGGGTCCATAGTCACAAGAGCTACATTTTGGTTTTTTTTGCTTTTTTTCTAAGGAACATCAGCCTTAACAAAATGAAGGAGTTACACAACCGGACCTCAGTACAGGAACTTCTTCCCTAACAAGTATCTAGGAAATCTTCCTAGGCTCCTCCAAAATATATCAGCCATAACTCCCTCTCATCAGCAGCAGACATACGACATGCAGGTAGGTAGCCCAGCCTCGAAACTGGGTTGTCTGTGTTTTTCATCCACCTGTACAGCTACACCTGAAAGAGGCTGAGCAGCAAAAGTCTCAATATGTTGATTCTTAGATCATGAGCGGCAGCTGAACATTGGTGAAAGTGTATTCAAAAGCCATGCTTCTCTTCGCCAATGGTTATATATACTGGTTCTGTATGCATAAGATAAGGGAAGGCAGGTGCCTGCGCAGGATCTTGGGTACAAACACCTGATATATTTCACTCCGTTATGGTTATGGGTAGCACCTAGACAGGAAAATGACTGCAAGTCTAGTCCATCTTTATGGGAACTAGGAGCCCCATACTCATCTTCCCTTCCTAGAGGACATGCAGAAAGGCCATGCAACAAGAAAGGAAAAGACAAAATGAGGTATTTGTCTGTCAAAGGCTAATGCTACCAGGCCAATGTCCTGCAGATCAAATTCAAAAGGTTGCGTTCGGTATGGTGGGTAAGAGCATTAGGCATTTGTATATCACTTGTGCACCTTATGCCCTAGATGTAGGACACACTTCTGATGTACTGCACCTGGAATGACCCAAGTCTTGGGTATGATGGCAGGAAGTTTGGCTCTCCTTGCCATCATATCCCTTTTATAAAGACTACTACAATGATATTAATGGACATATGGTTTTCTCTGTGAAACCTATCCACCCCTCTAACATGTTCTTTTAAAGCTGCAGAACAGAATATGATTTAATGTGTCTTTATTGGCCTTGAGGATGTGCAGCAAGTCTGAAAGGATGGGGTCAGCAGAGGCACTGTAAACAAGGCAGATACTACCTCTCAGCAGACTGCAAGATATGGAGATACTGGACAAGGCTTTAAGATGGTTAGTGTAGCTTTCATAACTTAGGCCCTCGATTTTGTTTGTGATCTTGGTGGTCATTCAAGTTTGGACAGGTATATACCAAATGAGGCATTAGACTTTATGACTGGGCTATTAAGTGCAGACTACAGTGAGATGATCACATCCCTTGATCTGGATACCACCCCCTTAATAAAAGGTACACAGTTAAATATTTCCTTACAATAACCAAACACTGTGATGAGATGACAGCTTGTCTACATGGGGTCTCAAGGCCATCACTAATGGGTCAAATTTCATAGGAGACTTACCAGTGGGGAAGTAGCAGATGACATCATGCCTGCTGAAGGATATTACTACACATTTTTAGTGCTTAGCTTTAGGCATGTTATTGACATGAGCAATTAGCTTGAAAATATCATTCCAGGAGGATGTTTGCATGTTCGGGAGAATGATACTGCTAACTTTACAGACATCTACAGTTGTGACCAGCCATAATTCCTTAATATTACCTTTAACTACCAAGAAGTAAATGTGAAAAGTGGCACGAGGTTTGAACTCAGAGTTACACCACTAGTAACAGGTCTTTTGTAGGAGGTAGATAGACCCACCTGATTACCTTTAGTTTTATTTTTGAGCCAGTTAACCAATGATTTATACTGGGATTTGCATTTTAATTGGAAGAGTTTATAAATTGCACCCAAGTGTGGGATGGTGTTGAACACCTTTGTGACATCTAGATATGTAGGTGTACTAATTTTCCCTCATCCATTGTAGTATAAATATCCTCAAAGAAAAAAAAATAAATAGGCAAGATCTGCTGTTGACAAACGTAAACTGGCTCAGGTCAAGAGTTTGCAGTTTGGCTACATTCTTATTTATTAAATAATATTAACAACCCTTCCATAGACCTTAGATTAAGCTCGTCAGGCTTCATATTCTATAGCTACCCTGGTCCTTTGATGTCCTGTCTTTCTACTAGAGATGAATGTTGCAGTCCCCCCCCCCTTTCATTTGGGACAAACACTACTTCAAAGATAATAGTATATAGCTTCTGTATGGGATATGACAGGTTATGTTTCAGGTTCATCAGCAGGCATCCCTGTGCATTTGCCATCACTAAAAGCAGCAATGTCCTTCACCTTAGAAAGTGCTTGGAGTGTTTAGGGATGGTGGTGGGAGGTGGATGCCCATTTGTGATTTGGGAGTCTGGGGGGGAAAGGAAGGTGAAGTTGGCCAATTTACTAGAGAATAATTTTAGCTTAATATCCGCAGGGTCAGAATACATTATACTGTTACTATTAACTTCGTGCAGTTTTGAGCATTTTTTCTCAGATTTCTAACTTAAAAAAGGCTTCACAATTGCCTTTTGCTTGGTTGACTATTTTCACTTCATATCTTTCATCATTTTATTCAACCAGGGAGCAGAGTTCCCTGATAAATTTAGTGAAAGCATTTTTGGCATTTGGCAAGTTACATTGGCAAGGCACAATTCTCAACACTATTAGCGACCACCTCCCAGCTTTCATTCATCGTGCAACTAACTCTTCACCTCACCAACACCAATACATTCTCACTCTCAACCAGAGTTACTTCAAACCCACTACCCTCTCAAACATGTTCAAACAAATGGACTGGCAAATTCTAAACACCCTTCCTCTTGTCAATACTATAGACTACTTCAACTCTGTCTTCCTAGAAACTCTAGCCCCACTAAGAAACAAAAGGATAAAAACTAATACAGCTCCTTAGTTATCCAAACATACTAAACAAATTATGCACCAAAGGGACAAATTATGGAAGCTTTACCAAAACAATAAACTACCCAATACCTTGCCCCAATAGAGAACTCCATAACCTTGCAAAACAGTTAATCACCAAGGACAAAAATCCTACTATATGAAACGCCAGTCTAACAATAAAAACCCCAAGCAATTCTGGAAAACAATAAACTCATTTCTTAATCCTGGCTCCAAAAATAACCCCTGTCCTGACCCTAGTAAATCCGTCCTTGAACTAAGCTTGGAATTTAATTCATTTTTCATAGAAACTATTTCTGACCTGACCAAGCTTTTCCCCAATAAAAACCCACCAGCCCCTCTCTCTTCTCCATCCAGTTCCCCTAATAACCATCCCCTTATGTTCAAGCTCAAACCTGTCTCCACTAACTTTATAAAAATACTTCTGTACAAACTTCAACCTTGCTCTAATGCTCCTAACAATACTCCCTCCTGCTTCCTAAAATGTGCTGCTGATGGTATAGCTCTCCAAATCAGCATAATTATTAATAGATCTGTAAAGGAATCATACATTCCCAAACTCTGGCGCTCAGCTTATATTCTTACTCTTCACAAAGGAGGCAAAAATATCAACATCTCAAACTTCCACCCTATTGCTCTGCTCTCAACAATCTCCAAAATCCTAGAAAAGTGCATCCACCTCCAACTTAACCCTTTTCTAACCCAAAACCATCTTCTTACACCTACCCAACATGGCTTCCGCCCAGGCCATGGCATTATAACCATTCTACTGTCTTTCCTAGAAACAGTCAATCAAGCCCGAGAATCAGGACACTTGGTCTCTACTATTTAGCTCTGTCTAAAGCATTTGATACCATTTCCCACAAACACCTTCTCTTTCATTTCTCAAATCTTCATCTCTCACCAAACACTTTATCCTGGTTCTCCAGTTACCTATCAGACAGATCATAGGCAGTCAAATGGAAGAACTCCATTTCTTCCTTCCTACCTACCCCAACTAGCATACCACAAGGATCCATCCTTGGGCCTATGCTTTTTAATATCTTCATCAATAACTTTCACACTGCTATTCCTGATGCCAAAATCATTAAATATGCAGATGACTTAACCTTAGTCTGCTCTGGCTCTAACCTCTCTGAATTGCTCACTAAAACCCAAACTGCTTTTTCAACCACCAAAAAATGGATGCACCAAAATCAGCTCTCTCTCAATGCTAATAAATCAAAAATTCTACTATTTCGCCCCTACAAAGACTTCCTCCTACAACAAAAATGCTTTCAAAGTCCTTAGTCAAACTAACTCACCTGTAGAAGGGGTTTCCTCTGCTAAACTACTCAGCATTACTACTGATGAATACAAGTCTGACATCCATATTCAACAAAATATTAAGAAAACCCACGAAAAACTAGGTATGCTGTACAGGAATAATCAATCACTCTCTCTCAAACTCTACTAGGCATACTCTGGCCACTACTTACCTTCTTCCCTCATTATATGGGGCCCCTTTCCTAACCAACCTGTCCTCCTCCATCACCTCCACACTAGAAAACTGCTATAATAAAATCTCTGCATTTGCCACCAAATACAGAAATCCCACCAAACATTGCCTTACCCTACAATCTCTGAATTGGCTAGAACTCCCAAACTACCCAACCTATCTCCAACTCACCACTGCAAAAACAGACTTATTTCACCCTAACAAAATGTCCAGCTCTAGCAAAAATTCTTCCCCCTTACACCCCCAACAGAACTCTCAGAATCTGATCAAAACTTAATTGCTATCCACAATCCAAACGTCCTGCTGGCCAACAACTTCTCTCTTTGTGAACATGCAAGAAATGGAATTCTCTCCCTTCCACTTTACGAACTATACCAAACTCAGAAAACTTTAAAACCCAGCTTTTCAAACACCTGTCCACTAAATGGAAATATACATGCCTTCATCCTACCTAAATCTATCCAAGTACATGCCACCAGGAGGTTTTCTCCCAGGTTCCTAAGCTCTCTAAATCTGCCATTACTACTTTGAGTGCATCTCGGCTCTCTACAACTCCTAGAGCTACTTATCACATGACACAACTGTGTAAATATTGTAAATAGCATCATACTTGAAATGAGTGCATGTTAAGTATTTTCTACATTTCGAGAAACACCAAGTTTATTAAACACTGTCTACACTTGACATACGTTTTCGTCAGATAAATAAACTTAATCAGAATAGTTACATCAGCTAACTACAAACCTAATATACTCATACTAATTAAAAACTAACCAATAACACACTAACTGAATATATTATATAACACAACTAAATATTCACCTGGCCCTTATTAAACAACAAAAATTACTGTTACAGGCTAACCATACACAACCTTCAAATAAACAACCTGTAATGGGAAGACATAATAATAAACATCTAAATAAATAAATTGAAACCATGTTAAAATATAAAGTATATATAAAATAAATATATAACAGTTTATATAGTTTTGTAAAAAAAAATGGTAGAATATAATCATTACAGTTTTGCAGCCCTAAGCTTAAGCAATGGTGCTAAAGAAATATGTTCATTTAAGCCTGGGGGTTTAGCTGCATCCAAAGTAATTTGACAAAGTAATTCTCTATACTCTAGGGTAGTTTCCAAGGCACCTCTTCTAACCTCAACCATAACCACTTCTAAAACAAAAAAAGTATGAGATGCTTGTGGGAAAACCAATGAACGTTTGTATAAAGCGTTATTCACATTAGCTTTTCTAATCTCGTACATATGTTCATAAATACGCTTAAGTTTATACTCTGTTTTACCCACATAGAAACCCCTACATATCTTACATATAGCCAAAAACACTAAACCATTCATATTACAATTACTAAAACATTAACTATGGATATATTTATTCCCACTAGGAATATAAACACAGTCAGTCAAAAATAAAATTGCACTGAGCACAGGAGCCACATTTAAAAGTATCTTTCCTTTTATAATTGCCTAATTTAATGGGCTTACTTCCTTTAAATATGTCTTTCAAATTTCTACCACTTTTATATATAACTTTAATGGGCTCCTTTTTAATACCACCCAAATCAGTGAGGGAGCAAAATTGAGCTCCTGTGCTCAATGTAATTTTATCTTATAAATGTAATTCAGAATAAAAGTAAGGCTAGGTTTAATTTTCTAAATTAAAAGTTTAGTTTCAATAATTGCATCAACTACATTAAAATCGAGAAGGGATGAACATGAATCCCTTAGAAAAAATAGAAACATGATCTACTGTGATATTGTTGGTGTAATTATAAATATGAAAGACATTCAAGCTATAAATATTTCCACGGGACCTAATTATCTGCATGTGTTACTCATTTTAATTTTTCCATAGACGTTCCTGTAATCAGAGTCTGACCAGAATTTAAATCTTTCCCCTGGACTCATTTGGGCCCTTGTTTGTTCATTTTGCAAAAAAAAAGTTTTTTGCCCATTTTTTTTAATGCATCTTGTTAATTAATTAGTCACAGTAATATTTCCACCAGTACTCACTTTACCCGGCCCAGCCTTTATTGGCTATGCCAGATGATTAACATACTGCACTAAATCCCTCCTCATTTTAAGTTTTCTGTTGTAGATTTTAATACATTTACTATCAAGTTTATTATATAAATCCTCCCACTGTCCAAATATTAAATAATTTTCTATATCCAGTTTATCTACCTCTTAATTGACTGATGGTAATGCCATTGAATGTAATAATCTTATGTATAATTTCACAAGAGTCAAATAATTCACAAAACTCACTTACATTGATGCCATAGTTTAAACCCTGGGAAAACTTATAAATACGCAACCCTTTAGGGACAACTTAACACCGAATACACTTCTATGAATACACTTAAAACTTGACAATGGATATTTATATAACTTTATTTATACAATTTGTTCCTCTAATAAAATTAAGCCCTTCAAAAATCACAGTATGGTTCAAACATTGTCAACATCATAGTACTTGTTCAATAAAGTCTTAAGATCTTTATAGTAAAATACATGATTATACGCCTTTGATAACCCATCTCCTCTTCCCATATTTGCTGTAATAACCTTCTTTACGTTAGCATTTGTTGCAAGTTTTTTGGGTATAGTCCCTTTGGGTCTTGACCCACACCTTATATATTCATGTAATGAATAATCCTTGTTAACCATCGTAACTGTTTAACAATCCTGTTGTGAAGAATCCAAGACAGTCACTAACATTGCCAGTCAATACTACTGTTTCTCCATTTGGTGCTCCTCCAGAAGTAGAAGTCAGTGTACGTGAACCATTTGGAACATGTCCTGTTAGCATAATGAGATCTATAAGCCATGTAGGCTCTCCTTTTATTATCTCTACCTCAGAGTGCATCCGACTGAACTAATCATGATGCACAGGGGGAAAATATTAAAGGAAAGTTGTCCATAGATTCAGGTTCTAGTTTTAAGTTTGCATTGTTGGAACAAATTAAAAGTAACCATAGAGATAAGGATTCGAAAACCCTTCTCAAAGTAAGGGAGATGAAATAGCAAATCAAATTATGGGCCAGTTTTCCTCTGGGCATTAATGACACTGTTAACCAGCAACCTATTTTGAAGCTTAGATCTGAATAATATTTTTAGCATTATTTATTACCTACAATATTTTTGATGAGAGTTGTGTTCTTTTCTTTTACATATGTTTTTAAGTACCATTTCAAATGTTGGTTGGAAGGGCAATTTAAAGTGAACATGTTTATTAAGGAATGGTTGTATATTGTTTGAAATCTTAATTTAAATGAAATACAGTTTATTCGTTTTTGCTAAAAAGAACATTAAACAAGTTAAGGTATAAATGTTTGATTTTAAGCTTAAGGCTGGTTAAATTTTGGAAAAAAAAACTTCAGTAACTGATTAATGGATGTCAATTAAGTTGCTTTTTCTCACTTAATTGACTTGAAGCTGTGTACTTATATAAAGGGAGTATGCATTTATATAAAGTGATTCTGAAGAAGTCCAGTTTAATGGAAAGTGCTTAATTCTCATTTTTAAAGTTATCCATTAAAGCATATTTTATTTGTTAAAAAATGCTCGTCAGTGTGAGGTTTGTTGGTCCAGTGTGATTTTGGAGTATATATGTATAATGCAACAAATTAAAAATCAGAGGAGAATATCAATTAATTAAAAAATTCAAATATTTGTTGTAAAATATTGTGCAGAACAATATTGCCGAGTTGTGGATAAGAAAATTGTACTGATAATTCAATACTCATAAATAACCACTTAAAATCAGGGCAAATTAAAATGAAGTGCACAGTTTGTTAGCTGGCTTGAAGGTACTACTTGCTGTTATATTGGATTATAAAGCAGTCTAACAAAACCCCGAGAGTAAAAATATCATTACTGTCATGCTGAGTAGAACTGACGGGCGTTATCAAAGTACCCAGTTAAATGTTCTAGGATGATTTTCAGAAATTACTGTAAACATAAAACTTGGTTTCATAGCTCTCTATCCCCTGAAGCAATAAGTCTAGACAAACACAAGTAAAAGAGGGACAAAAGACCAAAAACAGGGCGCATCTCCAAACATTGCTCCAATAAACATAGGAAAGCGGACAGAGCAACTGTCTCCACAGCAGCACAAACCTTCTGAAGAGAATGAAGTCTAAACCTAAATATATTGTAATCATTTCCTAACCTCAATCTCCAATTATTTGCCCCCAATTTGTCAAAAAATCATAATCTTATGAAAACAAACTAGAAATAAAAGGCAAAAATTTGTACACGTTGCAAAGGTCCATACTGTGAAGATGCATACTTGGATTGTATTTAAATTAAATAGGTTTTCAAAAGTATGCTAAACTTAGAAAATAACTTAGTCCACTATGTACATATGCAATCAGTATTATTCCACTAAGTTTTGACATTTATAAATGTGAATTGTTTGATCGGCAGTTATGTTTATGGTGCCACTACTAAAATTCACAAACCAGGAAAACATACATCAAGTAGTCCTCATGTTATATACAATACGCAGATGGACACCCGCAGGATGTTTTTATAGGGGGGTGCAGACCCAGAGCTCCTCTCACTCAGCCTCCCCAGCAGGGCAAACATTCCAGTTCCCCATTAGACGCTCATAGGCAAGTACTAGGCTATCAGCCAGAGGGCCTGTGTAAGCCTAGCCAACAAGGTTCCCTGGCTTACGCCACCCAAGAAAGTTATTTTCCTGTGCCACTGTCGAGCAGAGACACAGAAGTGATCCCCAGGGTGTATTTCCTATTTCCCATCCACTCAAGATTATTCTTGAAGAGTGCTAATGAATAACTTTGCTTGACATAGATGGGTAGCTTGTTCCAGAGTATGGGAAATCTCTGGGACAGGAATCTATCCCTCCAGCATGTCCCGTTTATTGTGGCGTCAAGGTTTAGGTCCCTATTACTTGGCGATTTCTCTGCAGTTGCCATAAACACTGTTCAAACTTCTGTGTGCATCCTGTTTTCTGCTTAACTGCTACAATTACTGACATTTGAATTTAATTTAAAATTTTAAGTAACAAACACTGATGGAGATTTGAGAAACAAAGCAACACACTCTCGCAGTGAAAACAGACTTAACATTAAAACTTCTCTGCCTTTGAAACTCACATTTACTGAAACATTGAAACCCACATTCAAAGAAAATCCATCTGGCCAGTGGCAGATGAAGTTTACCTTTGGGCTGTTTTCAAGGCACAGGCCCCTTGCACACATTTTAGGACCATGGAAAAGTTTTGTATTAAATCATAATGTATAATAATTACATTATATCCCTTTTATAATATAGCACCACTTGTCAGAGTGCATTTTAAATTTATAATTTTGAACATTTTTCCAGTAAGCAATGGTACAAAACATAGGAACCAATGACAAAACTGCCCAATTCAGAACATTTCAACCATAAAAGGCCACTCAAACTTCAGTCATTACAATCCACCAATAGCAGTCAATATGCACAATCTCTGCATAAGTAATCTGAATAATTACCCATTAAAAAAATACATCTGTAACTAATGAAAGGGTTGCTGCTAGCAAACAACTTTATATTTCAGTGTTACATCTACAAATTCAGTGCCTGCTGCCCATTAAGAATAAATTGCCTATGTTACAGTAATAAAATTAAGCTGATACTATTGCAATAGGGAACTGATGGCAAACTGAAAACAGGTTCATAGTTACGAGGCATCTTATTCTAAAGGAGAACACACTCAGGACAGCAGCACCCCCCATCCCCTTAAAACACAACACAGTATCAGCAATCCATCTATAAGCGGTGGCAATAGAACCCACAGCCTTTTGCATCAAAACACAAGTATGCTACCTGTTGTGCTACTAACACTGCTTTGACATTCTATCCCACAATAGTGATACCATTTGCCAAATAAAACAGTTGCAGATGGTAAACAAACATAGCATGAGCAGCAGTGAACTCCTCTTCCCTTGCAGCTTACATTTCCTTGAAACTGCACTTGAAACTAAATTCCTTGAAAAATACGACAAACTCGGTTCCTTGAAAAATGCAGCTTGGTAGTTGTGGTAGAGGATTCTGGTGCTTGTTTCCTGTAGCTAATGTACAGAGTTTGAGCCTAAGCAAATTACTACCCAACTACTAACCTTAACAAGGGCATTTCACTCTGACACATACCTCAATCTCTTAGTGCAATAAATCTAGACAAAGCCTAAAATAAATAGGGTCAGATTATAAATAATGCTTTCATGAACTTTGAAAATTACTAAAACAGCAGCATTTGTGTTAGTATGCATTTTTCTAAACAATATGGAGTATAAAACGTAAATGTCTGTCATTATTTAACAACTGCAATCCTTTTTGAGGGACAAAAATATGGGGCAAAAATCTGGACATTCTGCAAAACCTAAACAGCAGAGGGGTATTCCACTTCCTCTTACACAATACCTCTTTACCATTTAGCAGAGGAAATCTGGACAAAACCAGTCACAATGGGGGGGGGGGGGGGGCAAAGGGCTAAACTAGTGATGCATTTTAAATATTGCTCTTATAAACATAAAAAGTTCCCATAACAACAGGATTTGTGTTATGAAGGTCATGAAGTCAGAAACGCAAAGGGATGCCATTATTTACTAACTCTAATCCTTAGAACATCCAAGTGATTTGTTAAAAAAGGACAATGTTTTTTTTATAAGGAACAGACCAAATATTTAAGGCAAAAATCTAAACATTCCTGTAAAAATCTGTACAGATGAGATGTATGACAAACACATAACCCCCCCCCAATCCCCAATCCCTCCCAACCTCTTGGAACAAGAAATCTGGATAAAGCCACAAATAATGGGGGGGGGGGGGACAACTGCCCAAAAATAGGGACACATTTTAAAATCTTGCTCTTACAAACTTAGGTTGATAGAACAAGCAGTTTTACATTAGTAAGAATTTTCTAAAGGATATGTCTAAAACTCATATGTCTGCCATTATTTTCTGACTTCAGTCCTTATCCTGTCTTTACCTTGCAACCAGAGTTTTTGTACCTTATACTGTCTTTACCTTGCAACCAGAGTTTTTGTACCCTTTGTTGAGTCACTTTCCAGAAACTTGTAGTCTCTCTCTGATACCTTGCTCTTTGGTAGTATAACTATTCCCTTTGCCTCTGTTAGCCACCTGGCATTCCGTCTTAGCCTAGTCTACTGCCTGCTTTTTTTCTGTACTCCTTTCTCTCTAACTTTCTGGACTTCTGCATTCCACTACCAGTATTCTTTATGTACTCAATTTCCATACTTGGCTCAGCAGCATGTCTATTCTCTAGGCCTTACATACACTGTTTTGAGACACTGCCATTCTTCGATTCCAAACATTTCCTTTTCTTCATATGAAGAAGTCTCTTCAGATGAATCTCTGGTGACCTTATAGTCCTCTCTGGCCACTGCTTATAGCTTACTGTGGCCAGCAGCAGCTTCTGTTGTGGACAAATTGTTGCACAGTAGATGACTTTGCAGTCTTTTATTCAACCCCACTGAGGTTTCATTACTAAGATGAAATCTGCCACAGTTGCATATTGGTCACTTTTGTATGCGATCTTGTGATTCTTTACCGAGCCGTGTTTGACACCATTAAGACTTACCAGACTGAAGTCTAGAATGGCTTCTCCTTTATTTCTGCTGCTTCATCAAGGGCAGCTATCATGTCCTATTCTATATACTCCGATATGAACATTTACAATACCATTATTATCAATTTGTGTTGTTCTGGGTTAATGAGCATATCTTACAGCTATTGCTTAAATTCATGTCTTCCTTTATGTCACAACCTTGTTGTGGGACATAGATTAAAAATATGAGTACTGCCCTATTTTTATATAAGAATCGACTTGCCATGAGTCAATCACTAATTCTGATTAAATCCCTCATTACACCTTTTGGAGATGATCCCCGTGCCTCTCATCCTCTTACCACAAGAAATCTGTTCAAAGTCAAAATAACCTATGGATAAATGTCCAAAATAAAGACACATTTTAATTTTTCTTATAAACTTAGAAAGTTTCTAAAACAACAGGTTTTGCATTACCTTTACATTTTATACAGCATATAAAAGTCTGAATCCCAAATGTATTATTAAATAACTTCCTCCCTCAAAATGATGCCAAAAATACCACAGATATTATGAAGAATAGATGAAATATTTGAAGCAAAAATCTAATCAGTTGTGCGGTATGACCATTTCACTCAGTTTCATGTCCTGCCCCACATAGTGGACTCTGGATCCTAAGCCAAGTGACTTTGCTGCACTGCCCTTCCATCTTTTCTTTTGGATGTCCAACCTCCTCCTTTCTATAATGCCATCCACTTCCAAGTTGCATCCTGCCGTGAACTTATGAGTGTAGCAATCCTTAGTTCATGTTTGGCATGTTGATTCCTTTTACTTCCAGCTTTTTGCTCAACAGAATAGGTAAACCAGGCTGGGTGAATAGACACTGGCCTGGCTGTAGACTGACCCAAGGCTACTGGACTTTGTGGTCAGCACACTGGCAAATAAAGGCACATAGTCACCTCACACCATTAGCATAAGTCTGCAACCACCATACCACCAGACTGCACGTCCATTTTTGACATTAGTAAAAATGACCAAGTCACCTAGTGACTATTTTATACCATCAAGCAGCTAGCCCATACACAGTGCTGAGTGTGTGATCCATGATTTTCTGTCTAGAAGACATGGCACACCAGCATTATTACTCTGAAGTGGTTGGTCTTGAGGACAGATGTACCACTGCTTAAACCCTAAGTTCTCATATAAAGGATCTTACTCTAATGTACAATTGTTGATTACTTAAGAAAAAAAGGCAAAACATTGTGCCAGAAATGCAACATTTACCAGTCCATCCAGTGCTATTCAGCTATAGTGTAGTAGACTAAGATAAACAAATAAATTTCATACAGGAAACACTAATGTATACATAAACAAAGATCAATATTTACATCTTATTTTCAGGATTCAGTTTGTAGTGATAGTTCAAAGCAATGTATTGAAATGTGTGACATGTTTGGATTGATGAAGCTGCAGAATTTCATACATTATATAATGCCTGATTTTTCTCAAAAAAGTTTCTGGAAGTACATGAAACCTGAGAAGATAACTCAGGACATGGAAGAGATATATACAAGGATCAGTCATTTTCTGCTGTGCGTGCTTGATAAATTTTCTACAACAAAACAGGAAGCCTGGCAGCGAACACTAAGAATTAAGACTGACAGAATAATTAACTGTACCTTGTATATCAGAGTAAAGGGTTTAATTTCTACTTCACTTAGCATGTGTGCAATTCTGAGTAAGTCAGTTAAGAAGCCTGTGCTCCCAGGTCATCCTTTCCCAACAGAAAGATAATGTTTGCCCTGGCAACGTGGTAGAAATCCTTCTGCAGGTTAATTTAGTTTTAACAGTCTAATACAGGTGTTGACCAAATATGGGTATAATATGAAATTAAAAATGACTGACCACCATACCTCTGAACTGTGCAGAATTCCACAGAAGTGTTCAGATTTTCACAAATTTTTTTTTGTCTGTTGCTCAGAAATTTTTTTCTGGCAAATTATTGCCCAGTTGTTGAGGAATGAAGTCAGAAAATATTGATAGACATTTGAATTTCACACTTCATACCCTTTGGAAAATCCATGATAATGCAAAACATGTTATTCTACCAACTAAGTATGCAAGAGCAACATTTAAAAATTGTGCCCATTTCCAGGGCTTTGTCCCCTGATTATTTACAATTTCTTGCCTTAAGAGGTTGAGAGGTATGCTGACCACTAACGTCAGGCAACATTAAACACAACTGCCTAATTTAATATAGACAATAAGAAAGAGAAGGTGGATGACAATAAGACCACTCATTTTTCTTCACAAATTCTTTCAGTAATTATACTTGCATGATAACATTGTCACAATCAAGTACCAAGAGCAATGTGTCAATACGTAATTTAATAAATAAAATGAAATGATTAATGAAAACATCTTGGAATGCATTATTTAAGGTCAACTACTGAAAAACTATTTGCAATACTCCTTTACATTGGTTATACACTTGTTAGGTTTATTGCTTCAATAATAATGACTTGGTTTCTTGGCAAAGGAAACGGTTTTGTTTCTTTCCAAAATATAATTGCATACCTTTTCGGCCTTTTGTTTTGTGATACGACTTCACATTTGAGCAACAAAAAAAAACTTGCAACACTTTGTTTATAATTAAAAGAAAGCACCGTTTCCTTGACAGGTGTCATGCATTTTGGAAAGAAAAAAAAAAAGACAAAAGGTCTCATTTTCACTGCACGTTATTCAATTTAATGACCAATTATTACAGTTACTGCAACAGTGATGTGCTGAAAAGATTCCTTATACTACTTTCACTAGCACACAGAAAAAAAATAATGAACCAAACAAATTATATATATATATATATATATATATATATATATATGGATGTATATATATATATATATATATATATATATATATATATATGTGGACACACACAGCAAATATATATACTTTTTATGTACAGCAAAAAGCTATCCTGCATCAATCAGCCCATGAAGAGAAACTGCTACACATAATATAGAATTTTGAACAAGCTTCACATTTTCACGTTGAAAATGGTGAATTTTTGTTTAATAGCTTAAGAAAAGCTTGGTTTAATTCTGATCTTCAGCTCAGGTAGGACCTGAAATGTAACATTTTAACTTCTGCTGCCACAAGTACTATAAGAGGAAAAATACATTACAAGATGCCCTCAGAAAAACTTAATGTTTGCATAACCAAATAGAAGTGCCAGTCATCTTACAGATGCAATATAATGCAAATATGAACAGGTTAATGCTTGTGTGGCAATTTTTTAAAAAATTTGTTAGCCAAGATAATAATGTATAATGCACAGAACAGGAAATAAATATTAGCAGGCATCATTTTGGATGGCTAAATGGTAGGACAATAACACAAGGAACGTGACAGGCATTATATAAAGAGATGATGGTATGTATGACAAGTTGTCACACACAGTTAATCTTTCTGTACAAGATGCTAGTAATTCCAAAACTGGAATAAAGAAGAATAAAATACAACGAATAACTGTTGGAATATCTGCTCATTTCCTATGCAACACAACTTTGTGCTACTGATACTAGATTATAAAAACTCGCAAAAAGAACACAATCAAATCAATTAAAAGACAAATTAACCGAATGCAAATAATAAACTCTTCACAGAAAAAGCAGTTTATGCAAATTCATTAACTTCTTTGGTCCTGAAGTATAAAACTTCAAAGAAAATGAAAAAAAAAATGTTTCTTTCTGAAATAAGCTGCATGTTCTACTGGATTTAGTAATTTTATTTTACTTTCTTTAATCATCTGATATGAAAGTGCAGTTGTGTAAAATCTTACCATAATAGGAGATGTGCTTTACTTCACTGTTGCAGTGTTCCTTACATCTAGGATTCCCTGCTTCGAGTAGCCTGACATCCAGCCAGTATTCTAAGACCCGCTGTTGCTTTAAGGTACACTGTACATAACACTTATGCTCCTCACATAGTGTGGACCATAAAGAGGATAACCGGGCGCATCATCATCTTCCTCCTCAAAAATGATAGCCCCAGTAGGACTGCAACTCCAAGGAAAACCAAAAAGTAACCAGTACATCCAGGAAGGAAATGGAACAGGGGGAGGAGGGAGTATGGAAATACAACATTGAATGAAATGACATCTACTGTTATGGCAAGATTTTACACAGCTGTACTATGTCTTTCCATTTACTGGTAGCAATATTCCTTAATTCTGGAACAGTGATGGAGCTCAAGAAGAAATTTGGTAGGAGGAAGGGCCAGCAGATCCCTCTAGGAAGCCATGAAGGATGACTCAAGCAAAACCAACTCTAGCTCTAGGGATTCCAATCAACTTGTAGTACTTGGTATTTATGAAACACCAAAATAGGAGGGCCAGTCATAAGGGTTGAAGCTCAAACACCTGCCTGGCAGAAGTAAAGGCCAACAAAAGAGGTCTTCCAAGAGCAAAGCTGCAAGGAAGCTGAAGCAGCAGGCTCAAAAGGATCCCAAGACAACTTCTTAAAAACAAAATTAAGATCCCAGGGAGGAGAAACAGGCTTTCTGGGAGGCCTAATATGAAGGACACCTTTAAGGAATTGTTTAGATTCAAATCTAGAAGCTGAAGGTGGAGAGAAAGGCAGACAAGCAGAGACGGCTGATAAGTGGGACTTAACAGAATAGGCCAAACCAGCATTGAGCAATTCACACAAATAAGAACCAAGGGAACATCCACAGTAAGTGGATCAAGGCTATGAGAGACACCAAACAGAAAACCTCTTTCATAAGGTTAAGTAGGTTTTCCTAGCATTGGGTTACCTGGCCTCCTGCAGGACCCCAAGTGTGCCCTCAGAAAAAAAGGTGTCTATGAGGCATCAACATGCTATCACCCACACTGTCAGTTGAAGAGTGGACAGCTGGGGATGGATGAGAAATCATAGGTACATAGGTTTTACTAGGCTAATGATCACAAGGGCCTTTTTAAGCCTAGCCATGCATCCCTGATCTCTGCAAGTTCTGACACCCTTGTTAAGTGTAAGCAGGGGCCTGGGAGATTAACCATTTACAGGTTAACTGTTTGTATTAAGAGACATAGGTGCCAAACCAGGGATGAATTTCTTGTTTCCCATCCAAGTCGCCTATCTGGACCGCTCTCTCCAGCAGGAACTATTTATATCACAGGCAAGGTTTAAGTCTTTAGAATGGGCAATTCTGGTACTGTTTGTTTTGTGGATATGCAGGAGGTCCAGTGTGGGTCTGACAATGCCTTGTATGCCAGGCATAGATCTCTCCTCAAAGCCCTGTAGGAGACTGAATACAGTGATATGTCATATGCTGACTGCATCAAGGCCCTGTCTTTTAGTGAGGAACCTCTGTGGATGTTCCAGCTGTTGGATATGCCTGGTTAGGTACATACCAACACGGACATTGTACTCAATGATAGGTCTGATGAATGCCAGATACAGTTGCACAATGACTTCCTTGGACTTAGATGCCATAACCTTGTTTAGAAATTGCGCAACATAGAATGATTTCCTCACCACTGTACACGTGATGATCAAAGGCTATATTACTATCTGTGTGCGTCCCCAAGTCCTTGACTACTGGGTCAACTCTAAGGGGTCTGTTGTCAATATGACAGTTACCATGGATGGAAGACTCCCCCAAAGGATGCCATTAGGCATTTAATTTTAGTCCATAGCTCTGATACCAGTTGTGTCAGCCTCTTCTGGAGAAGATTTGTGTCAGAACGGGATTCTATGACCGCTCCTAATTTGCAATCATCTGCAAATTTAGTCAGCCAGAGACCACCGATATCAGAATTGACATTTGAGAAGTAAATGCCAGAAAGGAGCAATCCAAGGACTGATTCCCGAGATGCTCCACATGTGACTGTCCTCTTTGCAGAGGTGGAATCCCCAATTTTTAACTTCCTGGGTCTTGTCTGTGAGCCAACTGGATATCCACGCGGTGATATATGGGCTAGTACCTTACCTCTTGAGTTTGTCAACAATGCCAGAGCAGGGTGTTGTGTCCAATGCCTTAGACAGATCAAGGTAGGCAGTGTAACTATTTTGCCCTCATCCATTGTTTGGTGTGACCTTCTCAAAGTAGTCCACCAGGTTGAGTAAGCATGATCTGCCCCTTGAGGAAATCAAACTGGGTTGAGTCCAGTGTCTGGAGGTTTACTATCGCTCTATTGATCATCTCCATCTTAGTTTTTTCTATGGCTTTACATAGAAGACTAGTGAGACTTATGGGCCTGTAGTTTCCAGGGTCTGTAGGTGGCCCACCTTTGTGCAGAGTGATGACCATTGCCTTTCTCCATTCATGAGGCACAAAGCTTGTTTGAAGCTACAGTTAAATATTAATTGCAGAGGCCCTGATAGGTCATGTTTCATGCTAATTAGAAGACATCCTGGAATACTGTCTGGGCCAATTCATGCAGTGTTCTTCTTCTTAGAGAGATCATTAAGGACTTGTTCCCTAGTGATAGCAGGGGGAGTTATATTTTATGATACTTCCTGAAGGAAGGTTGATGGGGAGAGAGAGGGGTAAAGTTGGAACGGAATTTATCAGCCCAGAGGTTTGCTATATCTTCTGGCTGAGTATAGGTGGCCCCATTTACAATGAGCTCTGCACGCAATTGTGTATTGTCTTTGAGGTTGTGGACATAGCTAATGTGTGTTTTGTGGTAGTAATTGGCTTGAGAGGCCAAACATATCTCAAATTTGACTTTGTCCTCTGAGTTGTTTGTTTAGTTTGATGAGAGTGGCTTTATCCTGATGAGTGCTACACCTCCTAATTTTTGCCATGATTTTCTTCCTCTTGTTATAGATTGAATTGATTTTGTAATTCTACCAGGGTGACTTATTTTTTTGAGTTAGCTCTGTACTTCTTCCTGGTGGGTACAGCTGCCTCTACGTAGCTATTAACATGCTTGTATAGGGTTTCTGTGAACAGTTCTGCATACGTAAAAGTGTTCTTAGGGTTTATAGGGGCTTGAAATTTTACCAGGTTGTCAGTTAATAGCAGGTTATCCTTAGAATAGCTCATGAATATTCCCAATTAACCTAGGGGTCCAGGTTTTATTTTTACTGAAAAGACCATTTTTGTGGTCTGACTTTACCAGGGAAGGCATTACAGTAGGAGGGTATGCAGCACTCTCCTATATTAGTGAGGGCCAGATCTATTATGGTTGCACCCCTGGTTGGTGTATTAACTATATGGTCCAGGGAGTATGTGTTTACAAAATCCAGGAATCTCTGTGCATGTGCATTTGATGTTACATAGAATTCCCAGTTAATAGTGGGGTAATTAAAAAGTCATCCATGAATACAGTATTGGGTTGGATGGTTAGTTTTTCTAATAAGTTTAAATACATGGTATGGGTTTCCTGGGTTATAGTGGGGGACCTTTGGCTTGCAAGGAGTGGTATTGGATTTTACCTCTATTGATTTGAACATGGAGCAGCTCAAGTGCATTGTCCTGTTTGACCAGCCTTCAAATACATTTATTTTTCATGTAAATAGAGCCACCTTTAGTCCTTGCCTGTGAAATAGCTGGTCTAAAATGTGTGGAAGGCTAGCCTTGCACTGCTGGTGTGCTGTTCGTAGCTTTAAGCCATGTCTCCAAGACCGCACAGGCATCAGCATTCTGGAGGGTAAAGAACTTCCAGGAAGTGGAGTTTTTATTTTAGGCTCCTAGCATTGAGCAGTAATACCTTTAGATTTTCTTGGTTTTGATTTGCTTTGTCAGAAGTACATTCAGTTTGGTATTGCCTAAAAAAGGGCACTATGGGGAAGACAATGTTTTAGCTAATATTTGAAAGCCTAGAGGGGAGAGATACAGACCATCCCTGCAAAGCAGCATGGTCTGTTGACCATCTCCTTTCAACCTGACAAATATTGCACCCTCTTAGAATGACACCAGAAACTAAGCCAATTATTCAAGTCAATCATCTTTTGTTCATATTGTGGCATCATCTTGGAGAAGGTAAAATGCTGCTCAATGATAGGCTCATACCAGCCTGAGATGCATTATGAGAGCTCTATGATGTCACTCTTCATACAGTCTAGGGAGATACGTTTCAGGTCATTTACTACCACATGGACTATGACTGAGTCATATTGGTAATTGCGTTCCAATGACTTAGAGTGCATGCGTAATGTGGTGGATCGTAGCCTCCGATAAGCAACTGATTAACTTTCTACTTACCAGCCTGGTGAGAGGAACATCAGTGTGTGTCATGTTGGCATCTCCAATTACTAGAATGTTGCACTGTGTGGTGACTTGCCTTATGGGCTTAGAGGTAGAGGCTCCATGAGATGTAGGTCTATGTGCTGATGAAACAGTGCATTTGAGGCTGCTGAATGTATTTGTTATGTGTACGTCATCTAGGAGGTCTTTAGGGTTTAGGAAGGTTACATAACATACCTCAGCACATGTGGGTTGATATGTTTACTTTGAATTGTGCATGATGGGTGCAGCATGTGTACTACTGACAATGTTATTGACATTAGGAGTACTTTTATGTGAGAGTTTAGTCTCCACTGATGTTGTGTAAATACATCTCCAACACCATATCAGTTTGAGAATTAACTGGTTGTCAGTAAACATGAGGCAATTTCTACATTGCCTTAGGATGGTCATATCCACCAAACTGGTAAGGGAGACAGTAGCAAAGTTCATACCCATGGCAACTGACCCTTTTTTATTTATTTATTTATTTATTAGACTGTTGGAGTGAGAATATCAATCACCTTCAGGAGTATCCGGTTTGCAACTATGTGGTCAGTGCTCGTCACTGCAAACTAGTTGTCCTGTGTGCAACTAGATACTGGAGAAATTTTAATTGTGATTTTATAGGAAAAATGTCACTAAAGGTGTTGAGAACATACAGAGCACTGCCAAACACTAAAGGGGAAACCAATACATAGACCCTGAAAATTTAAAGATTAAGTATTTACGCAGATATTCTGAAGTTAGAAACAAATCAAAACAGTACTTACTGAAAAAAAAAAAAAAGAATTGGCTTGTAAAGAATGATTAAAAGAGTGAAGTCGCATGAATGGCTACTGCCTGGCTACTACTAATGCTGGCCTTAGCACAGCTTCACTGTTGGGATACACTACTACTTAGCTTCTTCTCTCACCAAAAGAAAAATGTTCGCGCCAATCCCAAGAAGAGAAGCAAGCCACAGCCTGTTTGGTATTCCATAGTCTTGTCACAGATTATGCAAAGGTCTTTAGGCTTGTAGACTTTCTGGTAGGTACCTCTAATAGCAAAAAGAGCAATCGGGTATGTTAAGCACAGACACTCTACAACCAGAAACGGTCAGGAATCAACACAGTCTGCTACGACTCTCACCACGATAAGAATACATACAGCACAGATTCCAAGCTGTCACCTATAAAGCAGTTACTAGGTTTTCTGGTGATCAGCAGTCTTGAGAAAATGTCACTGTACTCCTCTCACCAGGAGAAGCCAGAAGCACTAATCCCAAGATATCTACTGAGAGGCAGAATGTGGGCTCTCCAATAACTGGTGGTCTTGCAATAGATGCTTAAATGTAAGATGAAAAAAATGGTTTACCCTGACACTGTAGTGTGTACTGAGCAGTTAAATATGACAGTGGGTAACTTAAGTTTTACTGCCTAAAAAGTTAAGTTTTAATGGAGAGACACTTTTTTTTTTTTTTTTTTTAAAAGAGTAAGATAGATTGAAAAGTGATTAGCATTTTTGTTTTCTGGTACTGTAGAACACAGTAGGATGGCCAATAAATGTAAATAGTTGAAGAGTAGTGATTTCACAAAATGCTAATTTTGTGTTTACTCACACCAGCCACTAAAAGCAGAGAGGAAACGGGATATATGGACAAATTAACATAAGGGGCAGGCAACTACAAAGAGAGTAGTATTTAAGAACACAACAGTAACAGGGTGGGAGAGTGGGAAAAATTTCTGTCCCACTCACAAGAGACAGAGCTGTGGTCTCTTTTCTAGCTGGAATATGTAGTTAAAAACAGAATACAGGCAAAACATAGTGTAAAGAAAAAAAAAATCACATTATATAAAATAGTAAAAGGCAATAAAGTAATAGAAAATAGAAGAAATAAAAAGCAAACTAACCTTTCCCTTACAGCAAACGGTTGCAGAGTCTGGATGAACCTTTCCAACAAAGCTTTGAAATAGGTTATTTACCCCTTAAATAAAAGGTTTAGTTCCTAGCTCCATCCCCTCAGTTCACAGATTAACGTTAACTGACCTCTTCTAACATGTGCAACTCCTTAACTGACCTGTTCGAATTTCTGCCTGACAAGAGACAGAGCTGTGGTCTCTCTTCAAATTTTAATTAGCAGTAAAAAGCAGAACACAAGTTTAACAGAGTAAAGACAAAAAGATCACAGTACACAAAATCCCTTGTTTTGTGTGAATAGGCACTCCCTGTGAGGTAACTTGTGATGATTGCCGTTGACTAAATGCAGAAGAGGGAACCAATGCAGCCTCAGTGAAAAGGGAGTCACCAACAAGATTTTTGAAGTATCTTGCTGAATTTTGAACAGGACTTAGAATAAGACAAAAGGAAGGGAATGGATCAAGTAACATCCCCTTCCAACAAAAGTGAGGGTGTCCAACTTCCACTCCACATCTGGGACTCTGGCACAGAACAGCAGAGGATGTCTGTTCAGAGGGGAGACAAATAGATCTACTTAAATACTCCACTGGTGGACAATGCCCAGAAACACATCCCTGTGAAACATCCATTCATGAGATTGAATTAGGGACCTGCTCAGCATCTGCCACAATATTTATCCAGAGGGAATGTACACTGCCTTAACAGTTGCTTGATACTGGAAAACAAATCCCACACAAGGAATGCCAACCTGCAAAGAAAGTAAGATATTGTTCCCCCGTGTTTATATACCACATCACAGTGGTATTGTTTATGAATACTTTGAGAGGTCCCTTTGGAAAAAAGGATGAAAAGTCTGAAGATGCAAGAGAAAGAATCATTTCTTTGACATCTATGTGCTTCTTCTGTTGAAGGGATGACCACACCCCCTGCACTTCAAGGGAGCCAAAAGGTGCTTCCCCATCCCACATCTGAAGTATCTGTGAATAGTTCCTGAGGGGGAAGAGACGGATGAAAAAGGAGCCCTGGGTTTAGAAACAACTGCTGGGCCCACCACTGAAGTTCCTTCTGAAGACAAGGTAGAAAAAGAACTACAAAATCTAGATGATATACATGTTGAAGCTAAACTAACTTCAGGAACTACTGAAACTTTCTCATGTGGAGCTTGTCCAGAGGGAGCATACGAGTTGTGGATACCATGAAACCCAGAGCTGTCAAACTCCCTGGTTGTAATGGAAGGCCCTCTCCTTACTGGCACTGGTAACAGGCAGACTTCATCAGAGAAGTAAATCTACTCATCCACTCCATGGATGAAACAAAATCACTTATTTGGAGCAGATATTTTGTATTAACCTTTACACCATATTGGTTAGGCTTGGCTTTGTCTTTGCCTATAGGTGTAAGGACCTTTATTGGCTTTCTTTTCTGCTTATAATTTCTTTTCAAAGATCAGATTGTCAGAACCTTACCTCTCAAGATGGAGACAAATATCTGGACAAAGCCCCAAAAATAGAAACGCATTTTAAGTATTGCTCTTGCAAACTTAAATGTCCATGCACTTTCTGAAGGATATGAAATCTGAATCTCAAATGCCTGTTATTTAGTGAATTCAGGCTTCACTGTTGTACCACAAAATCCAGAAAAGTACATATTTTATGAGGAGTAGACCAAAAATATGAGGCGAAAATATGGACATTTGAGAGGTATGAAGGCAGTTGCTTCATTATTGAGGAGTATGTAGTGTTTCATAAGCAAAATGGACCACAGCTCAGCAAACCAGACAAATCCAGAAATAAAGTGGGACACCTCAAATATTAGTACTATTAACTTAAGACACTGACAGAATAAGAGAATGTGAATTAATATACAACTTCTGAAGTCCATAACTCAAATTACTTGACTCTTATGTTATTCACACCTTTTCTCCAAAGTCATTGTTAGGAAGAATTAAGGCATATTTAAGATTTGCATGAAAAACAGGGAGAGTGGGATGCAAGAACTAGAGAAGTCTTCTTAATTGCCTACCAAACTCAGTTCAGCCAGACCAAAAACATGACCATACATTGTGTTCTTTCTCAACACCTTATTAGCACCCTAAGGTATTACATCCATACACATTCTTGCTTTGCCAAATAAGTTCACTGTTAATGCGATATGTTTGTTAAAAAGACAGGAACACATCTTAAGTTTTCTAAATATGCTGTGTAATAACAGTATTTAATAATCAGCATGCAGTAATTTATTTTATTTCCTGTAGACATGTAGTAATGACTTATGTTTTGCAGTGCGATTTTTTATGTTAATCCTTCTAACTTGAATCACCATATTCCCTAAGTTAGTAATCAATTGTCACTGTAATCATACCTGTCTCAAACTCTTAGAGAAGAAATCTGGACAAAGCCATAAATAATGGGGGAATAAATGGCAGCCGCAATTGTGCAGTGGTTAGCATTATCGTCTCATAGCAAGAGGTTCTCCATATCAATTCTTGGATGGCATGCCTCCTGTGCCGAGTTGACCTGTCCTGCCTGCAGTTATATGGGTTTCCTCCAGACATGCAGCAGGTGGATTGGACACACTAACTTCGAGCTAAGAGTGTGTGAGAGAGAGAGAGAGAGAGAGAGAGAGAGTGAGAGAGAGAGTGAGAGAGAGAGAGAGAGTGTGAGAGAGAGAGTGTGAGAGAGAGAGTGTGAGAGAGAGAGAGTGTGAGAGAGAGAGTGTGAGGGAGAGAGAGTGTGAGAGAGAGTGTGAGAGAGAGTGTGAGAGAGTGAGAGAGAGTGTGAGAGAGAGTGAGAGAGAGTGTGAGAGAGTGTGAGAGAGTGTGAGAGAGTGAGAGAGTGTGAGAGTGTGAGAGAGTGTGAGAGAGTGTGAGAGTGTGAGTGTGAGAGTGTGAGAGAGAGAGAGAGTGAGAGAGTGACAGAGAGTGAGAGAGTGAGAGAGAGAGAGAGAGAGAGAGAGAGAGAGAGAGAGAGAGAGAGTGTGTGTGTGTGTTATGTGTGTGTGTGTGAGAGAGAGAGAGAGAGTATGTGTATGAAAGAGAGTGTGTGTTTGAGAGTGTGTGTGAGAGAGAGAGAGAGAGAGAGAGAGAGTGAGTGTGTGTGTGTGTGTGTGAGAGAGAGATAGTGTGAGAGAGAGAGATAGTGTGAGAGAGAGAGTGGGAGCGTGCGCGCAAGTGAGTGGTATGGATCAACTACTGTGGCAGGGTTAGCTACCAGTCAGTGTAAACCTTTGCTCAGGAGGACTGTCACTGTTGAAATTACATCCCATGAACAAAAATAGGAATAGAGATTGAGGATGGATAGAATGGGGGAATAAAAGGCCCAAAAATAGGGACAATGTTTGAGTATTGTTCTTATAAACTTAAAAAAGCTGATAGAATAACAGGTTTTGCATTAACATGAAATTGCTGGAGGGTATAAAGTCCAACTCAAATATCTTTTCTTCATTCTCAATGATTTGCCAGAAAACTAAAATTTTGAGAACAGACCAAATACAAGACGGAAAAATCTGAAGAGTTGAGAGGAAAATGGAAAGACCAACTGAGCAGGAAGCCCATTTTCACTAAAGTACCAGGAAGCAGAAAAATGTAAATACGTCCTGAAAGGAGATGGATTGGACTATGGAGATAAGCACCCTTGAGATCTAGAGAAACAGTAAGCAAAAGAGGGAACAGAGTCTGAAGGGACAGCATTCAAATAGTGGGCACCTCCAGAAAAGTGTCGAGATGAGACGGCTAGAATACGTCTCCAATTACCGCCTTTTCTAGGTACTAGAAACACCTTGGGAGTAAGCACCCCCTCCCCACTCTTTGGGACACAGGCATCTCTTGAATAGTACCCCATGTCAAAAGTTCTTAAAAGTACCTCTGGGGAAAACATGAAGTTGTTCCAGAGGAGGTTGAGCAATCCCCATAAAAGGGGGAAATGGGATTTCCACAGCATGAAATACCCCTGGCGAATAATGGACAGAACCAAGAATCTTGAGTAATCTGAAGCCAAACAGGAAGAGAAAAAGATGTAGAAAGTGGAACGTGGCTGGTAAGAGATGAGACACAAAACCAGGTTTATCTGGAAAGGAAGACTTCTGAGTCTCTGAAGACTGGGTATCCTTAGCAGGAGAAGCCAACTTGCTACTCTTTTTCCCTTAGTAAGTGTGAGAGATTGCCCGTTAAAGTCTGGCTTATTGGGGTAGTTTCTCTGAAATTTAAGATCAGTAGAGACAAAAGTTTGGAGTTCCACTAAAACCACCTTCTTATCCTAAAGTAACTTCAACCAGCAGCAGCCTCCCCAAACAAGTGTTTATCAAGAGGGACATCCAACAACTGAGCCTGGATATCATCAAGCAATGGTTTAAGTTAATGGTAAGAATATCTCATCACAGAGCCAAAAGAAGCAGCCCTAGAAGGGCCATCTACTGCATAACTGCACTTCAGAGGGACGTATTCACATGTGGTTCATGTTACTAACCGGGAAGAGCAGACGTTTTACCTTCAGTCATGGAAATAAGAAATAACCTGATAAGACTGAGCAAGGAGAGCCAACACATACCTGTACATATGGATCTGATAAATTAATAGCCCTAAAAGTCAAGGTAGCCGAGGTGTAAACCCCCTTACCTAGCCTTTCCATTGTTCTGCTCTCTTTATCAGAAAGCATTAACTTGGGCAAAGGAAGCAACTGAGTGGGCCTGACAGAGGCCACATACATCACTGAGGGGTCTGCATCAGAATAAATGCACAAAATGTTACAGTCCTCAGGCACCCTATAAAACCCATCAGGCTTCTTGGGAGAATGGTGGTGAGAATCAGGAGCTTTAGAGGCTTTTGAAAACACATCCAACAAAGCAGCCAAAACAGGAGGAACTACAGGTTTCAGAGACTCCATCTGCAGCAACTCAAAGTACCTCCTCTTATGGATTTCAGAGACCTGAGCACAATACAATTTAAAAGAAAAGCTCCATCATCCTGGAGATTCTATGCTCAGAAGAAACTTCTTGTAAGGAGTATCAGGACAGTTAGAGATTCCTCTTCCTCAGACCAACAATCCAAAGGAGAAGGAATTTAGGAAGAGTAAGCATGGGATTCTTCATCAGAAATAAACTCATTCTCAAAGGAATCCTGTTCCCTGGGTCTTTTTAAGTGGAGTAGAGTAACAAGGGGGAGCTGAAACGGAGATCCCATGACGAGGTTTCAGTACAATCAGAATTAAACAAATGTGGAGTGAAGGCCTGCCACTCGCTCTGTGGATTCCTAGGGGTAAAAGAAGAAACATGCACTTTTTTCTTTAATAGGACATCTGCCCTGAAAGCCTTAGAGGTCTCTGACTCAGGATGGCATTCAGAAACAGCAGAGACTTCTTCTCCAACTAAAATCTGCATAACACTCCTAGTTCCCTATGAAATAATCAAAGCTTCCCCCTTGAAGATACAAAACAGGTGTGCAAAGCCTCATTAGTCATGCTGAAATGAGGCCAGATCCCCACCAGCCTTCAACCTGGTTGTGGCAGAGGAATCAGACAAAGCTGGGTGATCGTCCGGGTTTTCACTCACCTCAGGAGAAACTTCCAGAAAAGGCTGGACAGAGTAAGATTTTGGTCTTCTCTAACCACTTTCTTCCCTAATGACAGACCCTTGGGCATACCGCTCAACCGTACAGAAAACTGGTTTTGAGGGCAAAATATTGGGGTGGCACGAATTTCAAAGTGGCAACATAAATTTCCAAATTTCCCATTTTTTTTTTTTTTTTTTTTTTTTACAAATTTGTTATGGACGTCGTCACTTGCAAGGACAGCAGGGCGTGCGCAATGACATCAGATTCAAGGATCAGTCTGGCAGTGCACAGCATAAATTCCCCTCCATGTAATAAGTTCTTAACTCTCTCGGTTATGTGCAGTCTGAGCGAGACTGCAAGTATACTTTGTTTCAGTAACACTTAAGCAAATTAAGAACCAAGTGTGCTTCACTCTTAATGAAAAGGTCGGCAGTACTTCTGTCTTAACTGAAACGGCAGTTAGGAAAGTCTGTGTGTATTTGGGCTGGGATATTTGCTTTTATTGAAAAGGCAGCCAGGAAAGTGTGCGTTAATTCTTATATTGAAACTGCAGTCTGGAAAGTGAGCTTTGGAAACAGGCTTAATTGCTTATCAAAACAAAGTGTGCTTGGTTTTCTTATTGAAATGGCAGCATTGCATTGTTCTTAACTGAAACCGCAGTCTGCAAAGAGTGGGTGTGTGCGCGTATTGCACTGAGTTATGCTCTTTGGTGGAGATACCTAGTAACTATGAACCTGTTAGTTTGCCATCCATTACCTATTCCAATATTACTATCTTGTCATTTTAATGTAACATAAGCAATTTATTCCCCAAGGGCAACAGATACTTGATTTACAGATAAAACAATGAAATATAGTTGTTCGCTAGCAGCAACCTCTTCAATAATTACAGATCTCTTTAATGTGCAATTATTTAGGTGACTGACTTCTGCGGAGATTGTGCATATTGACTGATAGTTGTGGATTATCAAAGTTTGAGTAGATTTATGAGGAAATGCTCTCTGAACTGGGCAGTATTGTCATTATTGGTTCATGCATTTTGTTTCATTTCTTACCGAAAATAAATGTTAAAAACAATAAATTTAAAACTCACTAACAAATGTGCTGTATTATACAAGGAATATTAGTCCAAAACCAGTTAGTGGTGCATGTAAACAGGTCCTTCAGCAAAACAAAGTATAAAATAAGAAAAAATAGAAGGCTCCAGACCATGGCACAAACTCTAACAACAAAGTAATGGATGAGAGCTTTCCACAGCAACAAGCGGCTTTATCAGACAACAAATGCACAAAATCATGCTATGTCTAGTTAGTCATTAGGTCTCTATAAATGAAGGAACGTCGGATAGGAGAACTAAGAAGTGTAATAGCTATGCCTTGTATATTTATAGATGAGTCGACTTTTTATAAACATCCAATGCATGGATACCAAAGTTCGGCTTTGTTCAGGGCAGATCCTGCCTCTTAAACCTGGTTGATTTCTTTGAAACAGTCACCAAGGCCATTGACGAGGGGAAGGTGGTCCACACAGCCTACCTGGACCTCGCAAAAGCCTTCGATACAATACCCCACTCAGGCATTATAGATAAGCTCACCAGCTTAAATATAAACCCCTATGTCACTAGATGGATTGCAAACTGGCTCAAGGACAGAACCCACATGGTTAGAATTGCTGGAGCCATGTCAGACTTCAAACCAGTTACAAGTGGTGTCCCATAAGGCTCAGTCCTGGGACCTCTCTTGTTCGGTATATATTTCTCGGAGGTACAGGCCAACATGGAAGGACTGTGGCTGACCAAGTTCGCAGATGACTGCAAACTGGGCGCCATAATCGACTCTCCAGCCGAAACAAGCATCCTCCAAAAGGGCCTCATAGAAACAGATGACTGGTGCCAGAGCC